>NW_024080747.1:0-178338 GCF_003009895.1 Hyaena hyaena
TCTTTTTTCTCCCAATCTCTCAGGTTTTGTAAGGTTTCGAATGGCTTCAGATCTTTTCTGTGTGATGTATGGGCGCGAGTGCAAGTACGGAGCTCCTTACTTCTCCGCCATCTTGCCCTCTCTTCCCACTGGTAGGGTATTTAAAATCATGTCTGGGTATTTGCAATTATTATTTGCAGTTATTTCTTTTCTTCTGCTCACTTTGATTTTAATTTGCTCTTCTTTTTCCAGTTACCTAAGATGGAATTTTTGTTTCTTCTTTTCTAATATATCCATTCAGTGCAATAAATGTCTCTCCACACACTGCTTTCACTGAATACCACAATTTGAAAGAGATATATATTTGTTTTTATTCAATTACAAATATTTTTAAATTTCTCTTCGGATTTCTTCTTTGACCCATCTGTTATTTAGAAGCATCCTGTTTCATCTCCATGTATGTGGAGATTTGCCAGTTATCTGTTATTGATTTCTAGTCTAATCCCATGATAGTATGAGACCAGACATGTATGATTTCTATTCTTTTAAATTTGGTAAGGTGTGTTTTATAGCCCAGGATGTGGTCCATCTTGGTGAGGGTTCCATATGAGTTTCGGAAAAATGTGTATTCTGCCACTGTGAAATGAAGTAGTTCTAAAGATGTCAATTATATCCATATGACTGATCACCATCGTGATTAATTACCATGGAGTTCAACAATGTCCTTATTGATATTCTTTCTGCCTATGAGATGTGTCCATTTCTGATACAAGGGTGTTGAAGCTTCCAACTCTAACAGTGGATACATCTATTTCTCCTTGACTTTGTCTCACTTTTTACCTCACCTGGTTTGATAGTGTGTTGTTAGGAACAGACATATTAAAGACTATTCCCAGAGGTTTATCTTACAATACTGACAGGGCCTCCCATCACTTCATGTTCCTTTTTAACTCTCAGAGTCATCCACGCTAAGCCTCTAGCAATTCATCAGCTATGGCTGAGCTTTTCCGATCCCGGCACTGGTTTCCACACATGTATCTCTGCTCTGGTAAGCCATGACTCCCTGTATTCACTTGTCTGTCTCTAATCCAGGAGGCAGCTGCTTGCCCTCTGTCTTCCCTTTCTTTTGCAGCCAAGAAGAGTTGTTGAGTTTTCATACTGTTGAGCTTTTTGCATGTTATTAGGATGGTGTGGTGCCTTATAATTCTTTATATTAATTTTTTAATGGGAAAAAAAAGTCATCTCTTTTAATAGACTTGCAAAGCAAGTTCCTTAGTGCTGAGTTCATGACATTCTCATGTACAATCTAGTTTGCGAAGAATCATTTTTTTAAACTGTAATTATCTTCTCCAGGTGGCAAAGCTAGTTATGGCTGTTTCTTTGTAACTCTTAGAAGATGTTCTATGAATCTTAATTATGACACAACAGGAAGACATCAGACTTTGCTCAGATTTGGATTTTTGCACAAATTATTATTTGGTTATTTCTATAACTGAGTTTCCAAAAACTGTAAGCTATTCATCTCCAATAAATCTTATATGTGATATATTATACTCCAATAAAATTTAAGTCCCTTACTTGTTATCCTTTTTTTCAAATAGTGTTGTCCATGTAATACAAATCCTATTTCTTAATAAAAAATGTTAGTGACATACTTTCAAAACATATGAAGCAAAATATGACAGAAATGAAAGGAGAAATCACTAAATCCACAAACATATTCAGAGATCTCAACTCCTCTCTTAGTACTAAGTACAAATAGTAAACAGAAAATAAACAAGCAATAAATAAGTAAATAGATATATAAATAAATAAAAAAAAATAAACATGCATATAGAAGAACTGAGAAAATACCACTCACCAACAGTATCTAATTGATATTTATAAAACACTACACCCAACCAGGGCAGAACATACAGTCTTTTTAAGCGCACAATGAACACTCATCAAGATAAATCATCAAACAAATCTTTGGCTAGTTGCCGTAAGTTATAAAACAAACATCACCAATTTAAGAGAATTGAAATCATGAAAAGTATGCTCTCTTATTGTAATGAAATTACACTAGATATCAGTAACAGAAAAACAATAAGAAAATGCCCAAACACTTAAAAAAAAAAAAAAACATATATTTTAAACGATCCATGGTCAAAGAAGACGTCTTAAGATAAATTGGAAAGTATTTTGAATGGAAGGAAAATGAACATATAACACAGCAAAAGTTATGAGATACAATGAAAGCAGTACTTGTGGGAAATTTATAATATTGAATGCTCATATTGGAATAGAAGAAAAGTCTCAACTCAAAATTCAAGCTCCTACTTTAAGAAACCAGAAAAAGAAATCAAAATAAACCCAAATCAAGCAGAAGGCAGGAAATAATAAAAAGCAGTAATCAATAACTTTGAAAATAAAAATATTGAAAATGAAACAAAAAAATCTAGTGCTTTGAAAAGATCAATAAAACTGGTAAATCTCAGGACACCTGGGTGCCTCAGGTTGGTGGACCATCGGACTCTTGAATTTGGCTCAGGTCATGATCTCATGGTCATGGGATCAAGCCCCATGATGGGCTCCTTGCTGGGCATGGAGCCTGTCTGAGACTGTTTCTCTCCCTCTCCCTCCTTTCCTCCCTCTGTAGAAGGAAGGAAGGAAGGAAGGGAGGGAGGGAGGGAGGGAGGGGGAGGAAGGAAGGAACTGGTAAATCTCTAGCAAGACATATAAAAAAAAGAGAGGGAACAAAAATTAATAACAGGAATGAAGGTTTTCAAAATCTGTAGAATACACAGACATTAAAAAGATAATAAGAGAATACTGTGAACACCAAATCCTATGCACATAAATCTGCAACTAAGATAATCGTTCTTCAAAAACCACAAACTATTATTAATATTCACCCAATATGAACTAATCTATGCAGTCCTCTATTAAAGAAATTTAATTCATCACTTAAAATCTTCCATAAAAGGTGCTTTCACACCCAGTTTGCTTTACTGGCAAATTCTACAAAATATTTAAGAAGAAATAACATTAATTCTATAGTAAAAAACTCCAGAAAAATAAAATCTAGGTTTCTCCAAGATTCTCTTGGAAGTGATTTCTGCAGGATCGTATCAAATATTGAGTGTGTCAAATTACGTGAAAAGCATACATTTTCATGTATAAATGTTGAAACTCAGAGATAACAGAATTACAGTTAAGATTTATTTATTGTACCCATATAAGCATGAATTTAAAATTTCTATAATCTATAATCTCATAGATGAACTCTTGCTATCTGTGTTGGAATTAACTCGATGCATAAAATAATTCATATATGTATTTCAGTAAATCACCTGTATTACACTGTATGTCCATTTTTATGCATCCAGGAGAAGGAGAGGACAAAAACACAACCAAAAGAGAAAAAAACAGTGTATTTGTTCCCCAACCCATTCTAGTCATTGACACATGCCCATGAGTGCATATTAGACAGGAAACATGACTGCTGTTTCTTCAGTTAGCTTCAGCTCTGGAGTATCTCCCATGAAGTGAAAAATTCTATTTAAATACATATTGAATACATTATGTAACTTACATGTATGTCTATATGTATTAAATATGTATATGTATTAAATACATGCACATACATACATATATAAAATATAACATTTAAGCCAATTAAGAAGAAGAAGCAATAATCTATTCCAAACAGCAGGTATACTGCATTTGACAAGTGATTGAAGCAAATCTGCAGAAATAATTTTTACTAGGGATGATTTGTTTTCTTATGTGTCAACTTCATACCTAACCTGGGAAAAAGATTTACTACAACAATTTTTTTTTTTTTTTTTACTGTTTATTTTTTGAGAGAGAAGGAGACAGAGTATGAGTGGCGAGGGGCAGAGAAAGAGGGAGACACAGAATCCAAAGCAGGATCAAGGCTCTGAGCTGTCAGCACAAAGCCTGACCACCACTCATGAACCACAAGATCATGACCTGAACCAAAGTTGTACACTTAACCAACTGAGCCACCCAGGTGCCCCACGTCTGGCATGATTCTGAGAGGATATATTATCCAACAAACACTTACTTGGGCACTTATTTACATAATCTGACATGGACAGACTTTTAAGGGGAAAAAAATGGCACCACAATGTATAAGAACTATGAGAAACAGGAGAAACACTAATATGACACTGAAGAATAATCAAGTACACTATGTTACATGACTGTGAATATGGGCTGAGAACACTGAATGAGAAAGCTTGGGGAAAGAAAGACCCAAATAGAGTAGGACAAACAAATGTAAGCTGTGGTAGACGTAGGAGAATACAAGTGCAGACAGGGCAAGGCACTGGGGATGAGAAACCATGCTGAATAAAAACACTAAGTATTCTCATGGTGAAAATTCAATCTATCTGAGACTGCCTGTCTATTACACAAACTACCTCAACTAAATAGGAGAGTTTGTGATATTGCCACCAAGGTAGGCTCTGATAAAATCACCGTATGAAGTATGCATGATGTCATGTTTCTAAAGTTTAAAAGTTACACTGATTAGATTAATCAAAAAAAAAACCATTTTAATCAAGATTTTGTTTATTAACAGCTGTCCAGCTGACACATAGTTGAAGCTACTGTTTTAGGGATGTCACAGAACTGAAGAGCACACAGAGGTCCTGAGAATTCTCTTGTTTATTCATATTCTGTTCATTTATTTCCCTTTAAAAAAAAAAAAAAAAACACAACAGAGGGGCGCCTGGGAGGCTCAGTCAGTTATCCATCTGACTTCAGCTCATGTCATGATCTCACAGTTCATGAGTTCGAGCCCCACCTCAGGCTCTGTGCTGGCAGCTCAGAGCCTGGTGACTTCTTTGGATTCTGTGCCTCCCTCTCTCTCTGCCCCTCCCCAACTCGCTCATGCACTCTCCCTCTCTCTCTCAAAAATAAATAAACGTAAAAAAAAATTCAATTTGACAAAGCACATTACTTCTTTAAAACCTCCTTTTCATTGGCATATGACTTTAAATTAAATAATATATTGAATTAAAAATTATATTCTTCCTAAGTACAGATTTCGATCAAAAGTATCTTCCAATTAAGAGCCTAAGTGTCCATCAACAGATGAACGGATCAAGAAGATGTGGTTTATCTATATCATGGAATACTACATGGCAATGAGAAACAATGAAATCTGGCCATGTGTAGCAACATGGATGGACCTTGAGGGTGTTATGCTGAGCGAAATAAGTCAGGCAGAGAAGGACAAATATCATATGTTTGCACGTATAGGAGGATTAGGAGGAACTTNGGCGGAAATGGTGGGGGAAAGGGAGAGAGGCAAACCATGAGAGACTCTTGAATGCTGACAAAAACTGAGGACTGATGGATGTGGGGGGGAGGGGGGGATGGGCATGGAGGAGGACACTTGTGGGGATGAGCACTGAGTGTTATGTGGAAACTAATTTGACAATAAACTATTTGTAAAAAAAAAAAAATAAAAGTATCTTCCAATTAATGGCATATTATTAGCAGAGTAGATATGATCCCAACGTTTTTAGTGTGTTTCTTTTATCTATTATCCCGAGTCCATCCCTACACCCATGAAAGATATTTAATGACATAAAGTTTCTCTTCTAAATTTCCTTTCATCGTTAAATTCTTACATATCTACCAACATATACAAAATTATATTTAGGGAAAGAATTTGTACCCAGTTGAAAAAACAAATTATTATACAAGCTATTATTTCCAAATAAGATCTGAGTTCACAAAGAGGTAGAAAACTTGGTAGGTTGACTAGTATTATGTATGTTGTTATCTTCTGGGCTTTTTTTTATTAGTCTGTCTGTCAATGGTTTTAGTTGCTATAATTAGGAGCAATGACTTAATGCAGGATTTTACCTGCATTAAACAGCTATTTTATTCCTTTCTTAAACATTTATTCATGTATAAAAATTTATATAACTATTATGCATGCCTGAAAATATATAAATATACACATTTCAATGGACTTGCTCATTTGTTCAATGTTGTATTTTGGAAATCCCACCCATGTGGGTAAACGTAGATCTGTTTAATTTTACATGTACTCTGTGCAGTATTCTATCATATGACTATTCTGTCTGTCCATTCAATCACCGACCATCCTTTAAGATGTGTTATACTTTTGCTATTACAAGTAATGCTTCAGTGACATCCAGTATACATGGTGCCTTTAAAATTCTCAATTTGTCCTATAAGTCAAATACTGGGCTTAACTCTCTTGGTTTATCTCTTTTCCAAGATCCTATACCTTTAATTTTTCACTAACTTATAGCTCTCTGCTGCCTTGAAGTTAATATTGTTTAAGATTTTGTTCAAAATTTTCAGTTATTCTCAATGAAATGAGAGGTGGTTACCTTGCCCAGGGGTACCTGAAACCCCTTTACTCTTCACACTACCAATTTTTCCCTTACCTCATGTTTTATTGTTTCATTAACTATCTTATTCCCTCTAAATCTTCCAAGTACAGACTGAAACTATTACCTACTATAGGTGAGGTAACATGATTCACAAAGTTCTCACTTATTTGCCCTGACCAAGTCATGAAAAATACAGAACTTAAGAAACCAAGAAGTTCTGGAGTGATCAGGCTTGCTACAAACCCTTTTACCTATAATCCAGACTACAACCCATGATTATTTCTTCTTTCTTTCCCAAATCCAGCTTCAGTCTTCTCCCAGAATGAAACTAATTAGACCACAGTTGCTCAGCTTATTAAAAAATTACTCTTTACTTCATTTGCTCACATTGTTTCTCCACAGTATCTTGCCAACTTGTGCACATTCTCCTTCATTTACTGTACTAAGTTTTACTTTTCTCTTAACTTAAACTGATACATTTCCCCTTTTAAAACAATAGATTTCTCTTCTGATCCCCACTCCCCAATACTACACTATTTTCCCATAATTCCTATTTGTCTCCTTCCTAGCGTTATCACAACTTATAATGTTTTTTTTTTATTATTATTTGTGTTACTTTCTTACTAGAATGTATATTCCATGAGGGCAGGAATCATGTCTGTCTAGAGATACCTTTGTAATTCTAGCATTTAAAAAATTATCAGGGGAATCTGGGTGGCTCAGTTGGTTAAGCACCTGCCTCCTGGTTTTGGCTCAGGTCATGATCCCAAGTTTGTGGGATCGAGCCATGTGTCAGGCTCCATGCTAAGCATGGATTCTCTCTCTCACGCTCTACTCCTCTCCCATAGTTGTGCTCTCTCAATCCCTCTCTCTCTAAAAAAAGTAAAAATTAAAAAAATTAAAAATAAATAATTATCTGATGATTCTCAGTATTTCTTGAATTATTAAGTAACTGTGCTGTTTTCATGTGTCAGTGCTATGGATTACAAAGTAAATTTTAACATCAATGAAAAAATAAAACTGTACTTAAAATAGCCAAGATATGGAAGCAGCCCAAGTGTCCAATGATTGATGAACGGATAAAGAAGATATAGTTTATATATAATTGAATATTATTCAGCCATAAAAAAGAATGAAATCATGCCATTTGCAATGACATGGATGAAGCCAGAGAATATAATGCTAAGCAAAGTAAAGTCAGAGAAAAACAAGTATCACATGATTACACTCATATGTGGAATTTAAGAAACAAAACAAATGAGCAAAGGAAAAAAAGAAGAGGGAGAAAGAAATAAATCAAGAAAGAGATTGTTGGGGCACCTGGGTGGCTCAGCTGGTTAAGTGAATGACTCTTGATTTTGACTCAGGTCATGATCTCACGGTTTGTGAGATCTAGCCCCACGCCAGGCTCTGCATTAGCAGGGCAGAGCCTGCTTGGGATGTTCTCTGTCTCTCTGTCCCACTCACACACGCATTCCCACTCATGCTCTCTCTCAAGATAAATAAACATTTTTTTAAAAAGGAACAGACTTTTAATTATACAGAACAAACTGATGGTTACCAGAGGGGAGGATGGGGTAAACAGAAGATGGGGATTAAGGAGTGCACTTGTGATGAGCACACAGTGATGTATGGAAGTGCTGAATTACTATATTGTCCATCTGAAACTATTACTACACTATATGCTAACTAACTGGAATTAAAATAAAAACTTTAAAAAATATAAAAAAATAAAACTAGAGCTGAACGGCCTTTTAAAAGTATCTACTGTGTACCAAATACTTAAAGTGATTTTATTATCATAAAATCATTATAATTGTTATGGTATTATGGTTCCCATTTTATAGATAAAGAAATTAAGATGCAAGGAATTTTAAGTAAATTTCTTAAAGTTCAGTTGTTAACAGCAGAGCTGAATTTTAATACAATTTCCACTCTGTACCACACTGCCTCAGGGTAAGCACTTCTGATGAATAGATAACTTCAGATAATCTTCATAAACCCTGCAATTAAAATTGTTTGAACTCTAGTATGTTTCTCTGCCTCTTCTATGTGTTAGAACACACATTCAGGAAACAAGCAATTCCTGTCGGATATACTGCATTCATATTATTTGTTTCAATTTTCTTGTCACAAAACTAACTGGATTTATAATTATATATCATTATCCTTAAAGACATCTTCATAAATCTTAGGCCTGAATTATTGGGGTACAACCAATCTGCAGATGTCACCTTCCATACATATAAAATTAATGTTTCCCGGGATTACTTAGTCATTGAAACTGAGCAGAATACCATTTTCTAGTATCTGGGGCAAGAACATGTGACAAAGAGAAAAGCATAACCAAGACATATAACAAATGGGACCTAAGCTGTTGGAGGGCCAACATGTTTAATGCTCGGAGGCAGAACCTAAGGTCCTAAATAATTGGTACATTGCTAAGCAGCTTGCTAATGGCAAAGTTGGCGGCATGCTAGTCACTTTATAACACACACATTACTTATGAGTTACTATGCATGCTAGTGGCATAGCTAGCAGCATGCTAATCACTTTATAACATACATACCACTTATTAGTTACTGTTTCCCAGATGAATGGCTCATAAATAATAAACTGTAATGTTTCATCCTAAGAGTTTTATGATTTCTTTGTTCCCGACTTTGCCTAATTCTCTTTTTCCTTACTTCCAACGCCCATATTCTCATTAAGTGCTGGGTTCTGTTACCCTTTTTCTTTCACTACAACATTATTGTCCACTAACTGGACAATAAACTACTATTCTACAAGGAGCAAATTCTTTCTCATTTCAGTAACTATGAAAATGAAAACTGCAAGTAAACTTAATCATGTCTTTATGATAAACGTTGGGAAGTACGACTTATATAGTCCAGAAATCTTAAGAACACTCCTGTTTGGTGCTCAAATTTACCCTAGTATTTATGCGTGAATTCAACAAAACGTTTATTGAACATCTACCATGCTGCCAAGAATTTAATCATATGAAGAGGATTAATTTATATTCCTTGCCCACAATGAGGTCACTCACAGGTTAGTGAACATACACAAAGAAGTAAACGTACACAAAGAATGACTATTAAAATATTACATAATATATGTGGTAAGAACTTCCAGGAAAAGTATAGACCAACTGATGAGCAGAAATTTTTTCAACATTAATGAGATATAACAAATTCAAATTGTATATATTGTGTATACTGTACATATTTAAGCTGTACAACTTGATGTTGTGACATAGGTATACACTGGGAAATGATCACCATTCTCAAGCTAATTTTCCCCATCATATATTCTTGGCACTACTGTCAAAGATCAATTGACCATAAATATGTAGATTTATTTCTGGGCCTTCTGTTCCATTGGTCTATGTGTCTGTTTTTATGCCAGGGCTATTCTGTTTTGATTACGAAAGCTTTGCAATGCAGTTTGAAACCAGAAAGCATGATACCTCCAGCTTTGTTCTTCTTGCTCAAGATTACTTTGACCACTTAGGAGTCTTTTGTGGTTCCATTTGAAATTTAAGATCTTTTTTTCTATTTCTATAAAGAATGCCCTTGGAATTTTGAAAGCCGTTGCTGTGAATCTGTAGAACACTTTGGGTAGTATGGACACTTTAAGAATATTAACCCCCTAAACCCATGAACTCAGGATGTCTTTCCATTTATTCCCCTCTTCTTTAATCTCCTTCATTAATGTTTTATAATTTTCAGTGCAAAAGTACTTTGCCAGTTTGGTGAAGTTTATTCCTTGTTTGAGATGTTTGCATCTACCTTAATTGTTGAATTTGGCTTTTAATTTCCATTCTCATGTAGGCATTTTTTTTCATTTGATCACAGTGTATACTGGCCCCCATAACATGAGTTAAGGTTTTTTTTTTTTTTCCTTTGTCTATACTCTTCAAGATTTTCACCAATATTAGTAATCATGTTTATTGAATGGCTGGTAGAAGGCACCTGAAAAGCTTTTTTTTATATGTGTTATAAGACTTTGCCCTACAGGCTACATTTCACTAATAGTTATAGGTTTAATCTTGCTGACTGTTTCTCCTTGACTCAATCTTGACCTAGCATTTTTCTATAGTTTCATTAGTTATTGTTTCAAATTACTAGAATAGAGCTGCTTGTGAAATTCTCTACATCTTTACTACATATTCAAATATGTAGCCCCATTTTTTTAAATTTATTTATTTTGAGAGAGAGAGAGAGAGAGAAGGCACACGTGAGCAGGGGAGGGGCAGAGAGAAAGGAGAGAGAGAATCCCAAGCAGGCTCTGCACTGTCAGCACCCAGATGCGGGGCTGGAACTCACAAATCAGGAGATCATGACTGGTCCAAGCTGAATCTAAGAGTCAGACACAACCAAATGAGCCACCCATGTGCCACTGCAGTTCCCTTTTTCATTCTTAATTTACTTATGCCATTGTTCTTGGATTTTTTTCCCTTTGAGTTCATGAATATTATCAGAAGCTTATCATTGTAATAAGCTTTTCAAGAAGTCACTTATAGCTCTTTTGGTCCTCTTCATTAGAACAGTTTTCTTTTTTATTGATATTTGATATGCTCTTCATTACCTTTCCTATTTTGTCTGCATTCCTTTTCATTTTTTGAACTCTTAGGTGCTTACCTCATCTTTAGGCTTTCTTCTTTTACACTTAAGGATATAAATTGTTCTCAAATACTATTATAGTTGTATCCTGTATGTTTTATATGTAGTATTTATTTGTCGTTCAGGTTTATTATTTTTTATTTCCTGTATGATTTCTTGATTGGCCAGTGGATTATTTTTTTTTATTTCAAAATGGCTGGCTTTTTTTCCTTTTTAGTAATAACTGTACTGTCAATTTCTAATTATTTTTTATTGTTCCACCACTTCCTGACAATGAGTCATTTTATACTAGTCTTTTTATTTTTTGATTGGAGTTCCAAAAACTCAGAGCCAAACAAAACAAAACCCTCTTTAAAAGGTTTCCAAAGGATTGACAACTAAAGAGTAGAAAGCATCCTCAGAAAAGAACCAAAAACTGAGCTTTACAAATAGAGAAATGTGGTTTTGGTGCTACTTTCTGACAAGAGAGGAGACAGGAGACAGAGTTTATGGATAAGTCTCCTCTTCCCCATCCAGGAAAAATAAAAGTATTCTCTCTAAAAACACCTAATGAGAGAATCCCTCCACTGTGTGTATCATAATATTGTTTAGAGTCAATCATCATGGCTGGCAATTACAGTGAAGGACTATAACACAATGAGTTTTAGGAATACTTTTATTTGGCATAATTACTATGATGGCTGTGGAGTGGTATGTTATAAATTTTATGATTATGTGGCTAGTGGTAAGATATTATGTATCTTCCTAGATTTGGGAATTTTAGAAACAATGGACTAATTGATGGATGAGTACAATTTTAGAGATGATTAACAATCTACACTAGATCCCATGGACAGAGAACAGTTCAAGCTATAGCTGCTGAAGAAGGAATTCAGTCATGAATTAGGTGTATGAGTGAGTGTTCTATGTTTAGGACTACATAGAAGAGAAAAATTAGATAAGGATTATTTTCAGACTTGAACTTTACTAAACATTTAATTTCTACAAGAATGATTCCATCTTTGGGTTTTAATTTCTCTGTGGAAAGTTAAGAGTGAAAATGCCATATTCATCTTGTTTGAACTCGACCCTTTTTGAAATGATGATAATGAGTGAGGAATGTAACACTGTGAACTGCCCACTGTATAACCTGTTCAAAAGTGTTAGGTTAGACAACATAATTAAGCATAAAAGAGAATGGAAAAGAAAAAGAACATTCAACTGAAATATGATGTAACTTTGTAGTTAACTTAATGGATGTCTTAATATGACCCATTTTAGAGATTTTATTGTGAGACAGTAGACAAGCATCCCTGGCAAGTCCAAAGTGCCCAGCTTCTCACTGATGCCAGATGACTGTGTAAGAGCTGTGTGCCCTAGGAAGCAATTTCATATAGGAAGGTGAAGGACTTGCTGATGCCTGACTGGTCCCCTGAAGACAGATTAGCCCTATCTCTAGTTTCCAACAGGCTTGGCGTTTAGCCTTATTGCTTAAGAGGAGGAAAAAAAAGAATTACACACACACACACACACACACCCCTACCTATCTATCTACCTACCTATCTATTGACACTTTGAGGAGACAACTGGGAAAACTTTTGTAACCGACTGTGACACTATAATTTATAATTTAAAAAAAAATATATATATATACATAAAATATATAATATATATGTATTTGACCTTCATCCCTGTCCACTCCTGGCACAGAGCTTCTAAAACATGTAGAATTTCCTAAGTGAGGAGAGAGATTAAAATATATTTTTTATGTTGGGGTGCCTGGGTGGCTTAGTTGGTTAGGCGTCCGACTTTCGCTTAGGTCATGATCTCACGGTTTGTGGGTTCGAGCCCCGCGTCAGGCTCTGTGCTGACTGCCAGCTCAGAGCCTGGAGCCTGTTTCAGTCTGTGCCCCCCTCTCTCTCTCCCCCCCCCCCCCCCGCTCACGCTGTCTCTCTCTCTCTGTCTCCTAGAAATAAACAAACATTTAAAAATATATATATATATATTTTATGTTAATGAAATACTTTTTGGAATGTGCCAGTGGAGCCAACCACCAACTAAGCCATTAGAGGACTGGGACTTTCATTCACACCCCAGACCTCTGGGATAGGAGTGGCTGGAAGTTGAATCAACTGCCAATGACCAATGAGTTATATCAATCATACCTGTGTAATAAAGCCTCCATAAAAACCCAAAAGGTCAGGATTTGTAGAGCTTCTCAGTGGACGAACATATGGCGATATGTGGAGATGGTATTCTTAGAGTATGAAAGCTCCATGACACTTCTCCCATATCTTGCCATATGCATCTCTTCCATTTGGGTATTCCTGAGTTATATCCTTTTATAAGGAATCAGTAATCTATTAAGTAAAATGTCTTTCTGAGTTCTGTGAGCCATTCCAACAAATTAATCAGACTTTATCTGAAGCCAGTCAGCAGAAGCATGGGTGACAACCATGGACTTGTGGCTAGAGCCTTGAAGTAGGAGTTGGAGAGGGCATTCTGGTAGGACTGAAGCCTTAACTTGTGGGATCCGATGCTATCTCCAGTGTTTGAGAATTACTTGGTGATGAGGGGTAAAAAACACAGGGGCACATGGGTGGCTCAGTTGGTTACACATCCGACTTCGGCTCAGGTCATGATCTCAAGATTCGTGGGTTCAAGCCCCACATTGGGATCTGTACTGACAGCTCAAGAGTCGGGAGCTTGTTGAGGATTCTGTGTCCTCTTCTCTCTATATACCTTCCTGGCACTCTCTCTCTCTTTCAAAAATAAACAAACATTTAAAAAAAAATTTAAAACACCAAAGCTGGTGTTTGTACCACTCCAACTTAGTTCTTCCAGAATTGTACCTGTTACCAGAATTGTACCACCTCTACTTGGTCCTTCCAAAGGAGGTGATACCAATCTCTCTGTATCAATTCCGTATCACCAAAGGAACTATACTTACAAATGGATGGGCTTAGAGTTAAAGTAAAAGCCCAGTGTTAAGTATGTGGCTTTTACTCGCATTTTCTTCTCAGAACATTAGAAAAAACAAGAGCCAGGTCCTGCCTCATCTGCGTGAGCCCCAGATAATATCTCTTTCTTCCGTGCCCTCCATGGTAATTATGTGTCAACTTGGCTAGACTATAACCCCCTTTAATTCAATCAAACACTCTACATGTTGTTATGAAGGTATTTTGATTAAAGTGCATAATCAGTTGATTTTAAGTAAGGGAAATTACCCCAGAGAATCTAAGTAGGCCTCATTCAATTAATTGAAAGGCCTCAACAAAAAAGCAGAGGCTTCTGTAAAATAGAAGAAATTCTGCTTGTGGACAGTAGCTGCTGGGCCCACAGACATTTCCAGCTAGCCCTTCTGGACAGGCCGTGAAGGACTTCAGACTTGCCTCGCCAGCCCTCACTGTCATGTCAACCCACTCCTTGAAATGAATCTCTTTTTATTTACAGGGACTATATATATGGACTATAATCATTCTCAGTCACCCATACTCATCCTTTCAAGCCCTATGACTAAAAAGTAATAGGACTTTCATAAAAGTTTAGAAAAAGGACCCGGCTAGGATTTAAGCTAAAGTCATGAGCTCCAGCCCAATTCTCCAGAAAGCTCTGTACTGGGGATAAGAGGCTTCCATCTAACAAAGCAATATTATAATCCTTCTTTAAAACCCTCCTTTATGTTTATATCTCTTTCAGGAAGCTCTGTAATGAGGGTAAATTGGCCAAGGCAGGATCCTGGCATTTCTGGATTATAGTCCCTATTCCATAAAGTCATGTTAATATAAGAGGTCATCAAAACCTCACTGAAATATGAAAACACATACACAGTCATATGCATGCACACACTATTAACATTCCCTCAGCCTACCTCCGAGTTCATTTGCAGCAACAGGGGGGACAGTTCCTAGCACGCATGCGTGCACACAGACACACACACAAACTCCCCCACTGAAAACTGTGTCTCTGAGATTCTCTGCCTGAAAGCTTCCTTTACAGCCACCGGAGCTTGCCTGTGCCAGGCAGCCTGCAATGCATGGGGATTTAAGGCACTTGCTTCTTTCAAACAATGAGGGATAGAAGTCAGAGAGTGAGTACCCAGATTTACCATTACAATGTGAAAAAATTCTCAGGAGTTTTCCACATGGTTCCTCAGAGGGATAGAGTCAGGAATAGTTCTTTGACTTGAATTTATTCCATGGGTAAAGCAAGGTTCCACGTCCTTCAAGAGACCATTTGGAATTGTTCTGTTTTGCTGTTAATGAATATTTTTCTCTAAACAATGTATTTAAGAAATATCTGTTATAGGCTACAGGAAACCTTTTCATTCAATGGCAATAGAGTGTAATAAGATTTAGGATGGAGGAGGAATAGGCATCTCTTTTGTCAAGCAGGGAAAGGCCCATTTTGAAAAAAAGAGAGGGGGGAGAAAAGAACACTCAACATTTCAGGATTCTTTGGGCACTCGAAAAAGAATTATTAGAAAACCAAGGATTCCATAGAAGAAAAAGAGCATTAACAGACTTGTAATATAAAGAACCACAACAAATTTGTCTCTCACTATCCCAGAATTAGAGTTAGAAAACCATGTTTAATATATTCACCACTTACTGGATATTTGATATTAATAAAATGACAAGATATTCCTGAGCCTCAGGTTTTCATATATAAAATGGGGATAATCTGACGAATAAAGGAAATAATTTATGTAAAATGCTATGAACTTTAAAAATATATGCACATTGGGGGACGCTGAGTGGCTCAGTTGGTTAAGTATCTGACTTCGGCTCAGATCATGATCTCACAATCCGTGAGTCTGAGCTCCACGTAAGGCTCTATGCTGACAGCTCAGAGCCTGGAGGCTGCTTCGGATTCTGTTTCTGTCTGTCTCTGCCCCTCTCCCGCTATTCCTTTTTCTCTCTCCCACAAAAATTAATAAACATTTAAAATATATATATATGCACATGTTTTAGAAATTACTATTATGAAAGATATACCTTTAGACATAATTTGTTTTGCAAGTATGATAATACAAAAAAATTATAATAATACAAAAAAAGTAACTAAAGTTCTAAATTCCCAGGTTCAATTAACCCAACATTTCTAAGGAGACAGGCTTGCTACAGCATTGTTAGCATCAAGTCTGCTCTATAAATCCCATTGTCTGGTTATAAGTTTGCCTATTCAATTTGGCATTACACTTTTATAATACATATCAAAGGCCTGTGTTAGCTAAGAGGTCACAGAGCACACATTCAACAAAAAAGATAAAAGTACAGAATGAACTGAGCATGAAACAGAAAATAATTTCTTTGAACAAAGAAACAATAATATTTGCCCTTTATCTGGAAATGATTTCACGTTCAGAGGGTCTTTTCCTTAAATAGAGTGCAGGTGTATTTTATGTTCCCTTTTATTGGTCATTATATACCAGTAAACAAACAAGACAACTAAGTAATGGCGGATTGGAGGTTGGGAGGGTGGGCACCTAAAACAAAAACAAAACAAGAACAAAACAATTGTGTTGATTTTCCCTTTTACTGGGCCAAAATACATTCATGTTTGCCTCCTCACTTCCGGATCAAAGGCATTAAGAATACTTGAGCTGGCAATTTTGTCTAATTTTAGATCTTATCAAATGGAATCTGCTAATAACTACAAATATAACACAGCACGGAAATGAAGGTCAAATGCTATAGTCTGAATGTTAAATAAGCCTCAGAATATAAGTAGCTCTTAACAGGGCAAATTTTGCTTATTTTAAGAAATTTACTCTCAAAATGTGCTCCTAAACCACCCGACAGGCTACACATTCTTTCCCAGTGTACAGTAAGAGTGATTTTTCTGGCACTGGGTTTCTTTTCTTCTCATTGACAATGCCGTGGAGTTCAGGACACTGCACTCTATCTTATAACCTCAATCCTGCAATAACTGCCTTCTCAGCTTCATCCCCAAAAATCCAGCAATGAATTTTCCAAGAGAGTGAACCTTTTATTACTAATGATAAAATTTTCTAGTGGTGGCATTATGCATACACAATCAAAGAAGAAACTTAGAGCTTTCCCATTAAAATTACCCATTCCAGGAAACTGCACCTGTGAGGCCTGAGAAGGTCATTTCTGAATGTCATTAACACTAGGGGCGCCTGGGTGGCTCAGTCAGTTGAGCATCCGACTTCAACTCAGGTCATGATCTCACAGTTTGTGGGTTTGAGCCCTGCATCAGACTCAGAGCCTGGAACCTGTTTTAGATTCTGTGTCTCCCTCTCTCTCTGACCCTCACCTGCTCACACTGTCTCTCTTTCAGAAATAAATAAAAAACACTAATAAAAAAAATCTGAATGTCATTAGCACTAGAGTATACTGGGCTCTGCTGTAGTTTCACCTCCTTGGTTAGCTTTATTCTGATAATTGGAAAGACTGATAACCCCAGTCCCAAAATACTTTTCCTCATCAACCTTTTGGTATTTATAATTCTATCATTAAGGATAACAATGTGTCTGTGTATTGCAGTGGTGGATGTTTCTAATTAGAAGGCAACAGGGAAAGAATGCCAAGTCAGTCCTTGTTTGCTGTTAACTTAACCTACTTGTTAACTCCTGTGTCAGGTTAGGGAGTGATGCCTCACACAGCTAGGACATCTCAATTTTGATGGAAGCAGCAGAGCAGCTGAGATCTGGAGGAGACGACTAGTTCAAGAGGATACAGTTGTGAGGTCTGAGTGATCAAACGACTTTGGACAATTAGATATAAGTTCTCTACTGGACAAGAAGATACAATCTGCAAAAGGAAGCCTCCAAAAAAACACTACCTCACTGCTGCTTTCCTGATTATCCCTAAATCTAAGTGTTCTCATCACCTGTGTCTGATACAAGCCAATTCCTCAAAGCTCAAATATCCACGTGTATTGATTCTGAAAGAGGTCTTAGCGTCCATAACCAAACACTTCCCCCTTCGGGAAGTTGTAAAACACAGTCTTCGAGAATGTTGAGAAGCAGCAGTTCCACAGATGAGCCAAGTTCAGACAAAGGATAAACAGCAAGCCCAGGACCCACGCTTCCAAACCCTGAGGCCAGTGTCCTTCTCAGGAACCACACTACCCTCACGGGTTCCAAACCTCATCCCCCCCCCTGGTTTCCCTAAAAATCCTGACTTACATGGAAGAGGGAAAAAGAGAAACCTGCTAAATGACTTCTCCACGTAGGACAATATCTATGTGAAGTCTGACTTAACAGAAATTATAGTCTCTCCAGCTATTTCTAAATATCATGGTGTGCCTTAGATTTACAATACTGAAATGAAAATAGTTGTAATAAGCTTGGTGATTCCTAATACCACCTGCCTCATAAATCAGTATAATAAGGGGAACCTGGGTTAAACCATCATTGTAAGGAGCCAACGGGTTCTAATAGCTTCATTCCTTTGCAGTGTATTTACTACTCTTTTAAAAACAGGTCACAGCCTTGTTGAAAAATAGAATTATACAGCCAGAAGAAACCACAATACAGCCCTTAATTTACCCCCTACACTCCAATGGACTTCATCTTAGATGGATTATCTACTGCCAATCATCTATGTCCTTTCTTTAAAAAAAAAAATACCCTCATAAAATGGGCTCAAAAAAGTTCTTTTATGTGACAGCACTTTAAAAAGCACTACGGCATTGTACAGATGTAAGGGATTATCATTCTTTATGTTAAAGATAAAGAGAGCTCAAAATCTCCATCAGGAAAAAGAGTACAATGCTTCTTTCACGTTTTTTTAAGCAGTTCTTTCTCATGACCATCCTAAATCTCGCCTTATTCTCGTTAATCCATTTTTCCCTCCTCTGCTTATATAAATAGAAACAGAAAATAGAAACATAGGATCCGACAGTTGAAAACATACATCTCGTTGTTTATCCTTCGGATTTCATTAATGAAGATACTGTGAACAGTTAGGGCCATAAACATAAATATTGCCTATAAGGGCTGGACAGTAACGTAAATAAGGAAATTGGTGGAGTCAGAAAACTTTCTTGGATCTCAAAAAAACAAACAATGCAAGCAGCATGATAACCAGCGGCTAATGCTCAGGCTGAGTGCTAGAGACGTGTAGGGAGGGGACCGAGAACAGGACAGTGCCAGCCCCCCCCCACCCCGCTCCCCAAATGTAACCACGAAGAAATGCAGGCAAGCTACAAACTGATTTCTAGAGCAGCTCCCAATCTTTAGAGGACAATCTCCCGGTTTTAAGTTTTAAAAGCTGAAAAATACATACACCTATAAACACATAAATAAAACACCTCCAAGCCCGTTCCAGGCTTCACCCTGCTGGTTCATGACCTCTCTCGTCTCCGTGACAAGATCTGGAATCCGCTCTCTGGTCCGTGTTCTGGTGAAGAGCCTACGGGAGAACAGCCTCAAGGGTCGTTCCTATTACCTATTCGGTGGCCTGAGCAGTGGGCGTTCCAGTCCGGTCCTTGGTGGCGGCCCCGGGCTCCAGTCGTCCGCAGGTAACTGCTGGGTAGGTTCAGGGGGGTACTCCACGCCTGCAGACCTGCCTGCCACCTTGGGTTGAGGAGGAGTAAATTTGGGAGCTGGAGCAATCCATCCACCTCGAAGTCCCACCCCCACCCCCGGTCACGGCCTTCTCAGCTTCGACCTGCTCCACCTTCTCCACCTCTTCAGAATCTCCACAGAGAGAGAGCAGGTGTGACTTCCCTGCGTGCTTCCGGAACAGCGCCGCGCATGCGCAGAACTTCCCGCCCCAAAATCCACCGCGGGGCAGACCCTCTGAATAAGCTTCCTTGTTGCTGCGGGGAATGGCGGCGTCCATATAGCAAAGAGGAGCATTTGTGTTCCATAGGGCAGTGGCAGGGGGATTAATGGAAGACCCCTCTTTGAGAGGCTGGTGGTTGGCCCTGGGATCAGTAACCATAGGAGGTCGTGCCTCCTGAAGGTTCTGAGTGAAGCGGCCTGCAGTAGAAATGGCTCTGGTGGCAGCAGCAAACGTCAGCACAGCCCGATGGCCAGTATTTCTTGAGGATGTGACACTGACATCAGCCGGATTTTTAATGGCAACAGTCACAAGTCCCCGAAAGGAGCTCCCCCCGGGTCTTCTGAAGACTTAGGATATAAATGCCATCACTTTTCCTTATACAGATGAACTGTCCATTTGGAAGTCAAGATAGGTGCCTGCCACCCAAATCAATTTCTCAGTGTTGAGGGATATCTTCCAACTTAATCTGCAGGACATCAAGGGCTGTGGGCATTGAAAGTTTCCCTTTAAGCTGCAATAGGAATCCAGGACAGCACTATTTGGACCCCTCTCTGGGTAGCACAGAAAGCCTGCCACCTCGGGAAATAAACTCTGTCCTTGGTGTTCACAACATAACCATTCTGCACATACGTTTGGATATTTGTATTACAGAAATGTGAGTGTAATGTTTCCATTCGCCCTCATGCTCCTCTAAACTTTTGGGAGAGTTGAAGGTGCGAGGTTTCTCTTCAGAGATCTGGGATTGAGGATACAAGATTAGAACAACACAACAGCAGGAGACATGCTCAGGAGGAAATGGTGACTGTGATGCTGATTTCTTTAGGACTACAAACATCAGAAACATCTCAAGATTTTTCAGATAGGTGGGTCAGCTTTCAAATCACCTGTCAGATGTCTCTTTGCTAGGCAGAATACACCAATTAGGCTCCCTTTCCTTATTTGTTTCTGTTTTTCCACCTTTATGTGGTTTGGCTTATTCTCCTGTGTGTGCTTTCAAGACTGTTAAATTTGTCAAAACCCATACTTGACAAAATGCTGGACTACTGCTAATTCCACAGAATGACTACCAAGCACCTCTTCCTCCTGGAAGGAAATGATATGTTTGCTTAAATAAAATATTGATTTTAAAAACAAGTAAACATTAACAATACGCTGTTAGACCTGGCACCAGATTTAGGATAGAATTTGGTCTATTAGATGGATTCTGATGCTTTGTTTCCTACTGCAAATGTGCTTCCACTTTCACAAAGCAGAAACTGTGTGTGGGGGGGGATGCACTATCTGCATAGAAATAAAAACAATGCCCTAATATTAAAGAGAAAACACAATGATAGAAAGAGTCAGGAAGCAGCTCAGCAAAGCCATTACCATGCTTATTGCCATTTGAAGGCACAATGATTGAAGTTATTGTCTTAATGTAAGATTACTAAATAATGCATCCCATAAAGGAAAGACATTGTATTGGCCATAAAACGTGTGTAACTGCAACAGAATTCATACTTATTTAATGACACTTTAGAATCAGATGGTAATTAAAATGAAGTAGGAATTTTTAAAAGGCAAGAGAAATTCAAACACACCAGTATATAAATTGAAACATTCTCTTTGTTTTGCAAGCACATAAAGAAGTAAGTTTCACATGGATTTTTTTTTTTTCCTTTTTGGCCCACTGGGAACAACACAATTTTGACTCCTCAGTATTTCCACTTCTAATTGCTAGGAGGGTTCATTATCAGCTGTCTAAAGTGCAATACATCAACCTTGCAAAGCTGAGTTACAAAAGACGTTCACACATCTGATGGGCTGCTGTGCTAAATACATCTTAATTTGTGCTGCATCTGCTGTTTTCTAATTTGTTTGTCACGCTGTGAGTGCTGCAGACTTTGTTAGAGCAGCTCCCTGATTTTTTTTCTTTAAAAATGCATCAATTCTTCATAAAAAAAAATGGCTGTCTTCCATCATTGTTCATCTGTGTCTTGGAATGCTATAAACTCAATTCTGTTATACATATATATGTATGAAAAAAATCCTGTGCATTTGAATATGTATATGTATTATATTAGAATAAATGCACATATTTTTGCATGTGGATCAAGCAAAACATTCAGTTTAATCACATGAAGCAAAACAAACTTTCTGCAGCCAGCACTGAATGCACAAGGTGACACACATTCCACTCTCCTAATGCTGGCATGAACAAAAGTGCTTGTCCAGTCACCCAGGTCTGGTTTAGGTTTCCCTGCTATGCAGAAGATGTCATTAGCGTGGTACTCTCACTTTCTACCCACTAAGCAGCAGGTCAAGTCATAAACAAGCATGTACAATTCAGCATGATCCAGGATGAACTAGTTACGACATTAGGGAAGTTTATATACCACTTGGGGAGGAAAACAAACACCACCACTTTTCACAAACTACGGTGTCCAAGGTAAAGACAGGGCCTACTTCCTGGCACGTGACTCTGCAGTCACCCAAAGCCTCATGCTTACAAGAGCTGGTTTGGTGTCATGCTCTGCTGTCACCATTTAGAAAGTTTTGGTACTTTATAAACAAGGGGCCCCGCCTCTTCGTTGTGCACCAGGCCCCGCAGATCATGTAACTGGTCTTGGTGGAACAGCTAATGGATGAACTCTGTAGCATTTCGAGCTGTCAGTTCTTTTAAGATCACAAAAATGTACCCTTTGAAATGAAGAATAAAAGAAGGATAGAGGGAAGAAAGCAGAGAGAGAGAAGGAGGCACGAAGGGAGGGAAAACCAAGCAGCATTTACTTTGTATTTATATAGTTTGATGGGCGTGAGGGATGGAAGGCAGCCATTTCTACGTGATAGTTACTCTGAACACAGAGTATGACTGCAACTGATTAAAGGAATATGACTTGCCACAGGTTTTGGGATCACTAGCCAAAGTAGGCACTCAAAGTCAGTCTATTACGTTTTTTGTTTTTTAAAAACAAGCGAAATACAATTCAATTATTTTTTTTTTTTTACAATTCTGCACCACCCCTTCCCTTCCATATTCACACATGAAATTCAAATCATTTCAGGAAAGTGAAATAAAACCCAGGAATACAGGAGAGGTGGAAACCGCTGTTTATTTGGAGCAAGTCAGTGGACTGAGGGGCAGTGAGAGGCTGGCATCCTTTGTGTCTGTGCTTGGAGATGGCGATGCAGGGAAGCAGATCTGTGCCCTCGCTTCTCCGGCTGTACACCGCTCCCTCTCCGAGAGGGTGACAAGGACCCCATTTACATAATGCCAATCAGTCTACCGTGTCAAGTTTTCCCAAGAACACGCAGAAGCGATTACCAAGGCAGGCGTTATGACTGGTGGAGTCACAGACAAATCAGGGCCTCCATAAAGGAGTATGTTGAATCAATAAGGCGTACTGTTCAACCAGGGCTGAGAAAAACACCTCATAAAGTAACAGCATTTGTAAAGGTTAATCAATTCAGCTAATTGTAAATGCTCTCAATTGTCAGTCCCTAAGCAGTCCCTTCTCTTTGTAGCTAGTAATTCACTGTGGGATGCAGCAGCTCTAAAGCAGGAAGCAGAGAAAGAGGGGAAAGCAGTCAAATTTCTCATTACTCTCTCCATGTTGTGCTCTGTCGGTGTCTGTAAATGTCAATACATTTACCACTGGGAGATCGCCGTTTTTTCCCTACTAGCACTACGTTGCCTCCTTCATTATATACAAAACAAAGTAAAGAGCCTAATTATCTTGGTCTAGGCAGATGGAAAGGAAATCAGGGTATTGATCTTTGGGGGCAATATCTTAAGGCAATGCATACGACTAATAAGCTGGGCAGTTAAAGGGATGGTCTTTTATTGACATCGGTAAGAAAAACACATCTTATTCACTGCCCAGAATTGACTCAGAAAAAGAAAGAAACTGCTTCTGTTTTTGCCTTCCCACTGCCTCCATTTCCCCAGTAACAGCAAAACTAGAGGGGAGGGCTTTTTAAATAAGTGTCTGTGGTGATCGGAGAAGTAGAAATGGATCATGTCAAATATAAAACGATGAGATAATTCTACCCTAAAATTATAACCAGTCTCTGGCGGTGAAGGCAAAGCACTGACTTTCACGGAACAAGGCAACTCTTGACTTTCTACAAGGCTTCATGATCAGAGCATCCCATGCTTCCAGGGCATTCACAGATGTTCTACTGGGGACACAGAATGCAATTTGTTTTAGTAATGCTGAAGCAGTCTTAGAAAATAGTGATATGGGTTGAGTAATAAATTATCTTAAGGAAAATCACTCTCTTTTTTTAAGCTGTCACATACATCCTTTCTGTCCATTACCACGTAGATGTGTGTGTTATTACCTTTCAGAAAGTCTTGTTTCCCTGCAGTTAGAGAAATTCATCTTCCATATTTAGAAAATATAGGAAGATAATTTTCAAGGAATATTTATATAAACCAAAAATGGAGATGAGAACTATTTCGAATGTTTTGGTGCATGGTAATATTTGTAGCAATGTGTGTAATAATAACTAACATTCACTCATTTATTATACCCTAGAATCCAATGATGTATGTAATTTCCCTTATTGAAACATGAACTGCTGAAGCACACAGTCAATTCCCCCTTTATTTCATCTGCAACTTAGTAAAATGTAAATGTCTTTTCCAGAAAAGTAAGCCTATGGGGTTTCACAAAATTTGGAAACACATAAGTAATCACAATATAGTATAAATCCTAAGCCTACAACAATTTGACAAAAAGAACATCTTTATCTTTTCTGTATTTCACTTCATTTTTTAAGTTTATTTATTTTGAGAGATAGAGAACACAGGCAGGGGAGGAACAGAGAGGGAAAGAAAGAGAATCTCAAGCAGGCTCGACACCTTCAGTGCAGAGCCTGATGTGGGGCTTAAACTCATGAACTGTGAGATCATGACCTGAGCCGAAACCAAGAGTCAGAGGCTTAACCCACTGAGCAACTCAGGCATCCGTACATATTTCACTGTAATGTAGTTAATCAAAGACATCGTAAAACTATAGTTAAATAAGTGAGAGGCCTCAAGTCCCCATCAAATAGTTTGATATTTCAGATTGTATAATGCAGTCGGACAAACCAAGTGACACAGTCAACACGCTCCAACATGCTGACCTGAATGGCATTTAAAATAAGCTGGGGAGGGGTCCCTGGGTGGCTCAGTCAGTTAAGTGTCCGACTTTGGCTCAGGTCATTGTTGTAGGTTACCCTCAAGCACGGTTAAATACTAACATGCTATTTCTGCTTCTGTAAATCTGATTAGCAAGCTTGTACTTCCCTCCTCTGGCTGACCACACCCACACCCTGTATGCAAGGTTACAGAACACCACATCACCATTCTACCCTGGTGGTCTGTCATGTAGTCACTACCCCAGGGCTTCTCAAATGTCTAATTACGGTTGGTCATTTCAAGCCAAAGAACTTAAAATTGATAGGTCTCTGCCAAAATTAACACCTGAGTGTCACAATGCAATTGGTTACCATAGTGTGCTATAGAATGTAATTGGTTAACTAAATAATGACATATTCCACTTTACTGAGATCCACATAAGCTCACTGCCACCTTTGTTCAGGGCCATTCTCTGTATTTCTCCATGAGATCAGGAGATCAGGTTTGGCCCGGCCATAAATAAATTCTTGCCTCGCTTCTATTCAACATTCGGTGGTCTCTTCGACAGTCACCCTGTTTCAGTCATGATCTCACGGTTTGTGAGTTCAAGCCCCACGTCGGGCTCTGTGCTGACAGCTAGCTCAGAGCCTGGAGCCTGCTTCAGATTCTGTATCTCCCTCTCTCTCTGACCCTCCCCTGCTCACGCTGACTCTCTCTCTCAGAAATAAACATTGAAAAAATTAAAATTTTTTAAAAAAATAAAATAAGCTGAGGAAGACACAGAAGGCAGCTCGTTGGCAGCTGGCATATCGCAAGATATTTCATCCCCCAAAACACGTGGGATAATGCTAGATCTGTGTAGGAAGCTAGCATGTTTAAAGTCAAAGTAACTGGTGCATTATAATAATAAAGGTGGGTAGTCAGAAAACAAAATCTAAGTGTTCCTCTACAGTGAACAGAACCATTGGTTTACAAAAGGGATTCTGTCCTTAATAAAAACAATTTCACTCAGGCAGGAGTACAATTTAAACATGCTTTGTTTACCTTTGAAAAATGAGAAATTAACTAGTCAGTAATGTCCCGAAGCTATCTCACTGACAAGTGAGGGAAGACCTCTTCAACAATAAACACTCTCCCACTCTCCCGCCTTGCCCCCTCCCCCCTTCTCTTCCCCTCTTTCTCTCTTCCTCCCCCTCCCTCTTTTTCTAAGATATACTCCTTTCTTGTAACAATGCCATTTTCCCATAATTTCGGGAGAAATTTCCTGACATCTTTGAAAATGCTGAGAATGGGAAGAGAAGTCCTCTAAATGTAATTCTTCACCTTAAAGGAACTGAAATACCTGTTAGAGTGCCGAGAACTATAGCCCCAGGCAACAGAGAGCAAAATTAACAAAACAACCTCCTCCCTACCTCAGGACCCTATTATCTCATTTCATTGACTGATTGTTCCTGAGCATTTGGTACCTTCATCCTCATATATATTCATTTGAAGCCTCTCCCTTTTATACATAATGTAATTTTCTTTCCAGAGGATAAATTTTTATATCAGTTTCATAATTTCTTGAAGTTATACTGGAGTATTGCTCAACTCAGTGCTAAATTAAAGCACTTATTAAAAAACTTTAAAGTACTCTCACAATTTTAAATCACTGTGCACATAGCAATTTAAAATTATGGGAGCAGTTTTATAAGCACTTGAATTAGGAGGTGATCAGAGACCTGAAAATGTGCAGTATAGAGTAATTTAAAATTATTAGAGTACTTCACATTTTTTATAAGCTCTTCAGCTGCGAAGCGATCGGGTTCCAGCATCTCAGCCTGTGCAGCACAGAGTGAAGTACTCCTCAGCCCGAGAAGATTCACTCTATTAAATCAAACTACTTTAATAATTCTAAAGTAATGTACAGTGAGCATGCTCAGATCTCCAAATTCACTTTGAACTTAAAAATATTTTTCACTTCCAACCTACAAAAGACACTCATGTGATAAAGCAGCAATTTACCCTTTCAATTTTAGATATCAGACTGCCCTCTCACTTTTAGAGTGGTCTTCCCTCAGGGAAAAACAAAACACCAAAATATGAAAAATATTTGTTCCTTTTCATTACAAAAAAAAATTGCAAACCATCTCATGCTATGAACAATCCCACAAGTTAATTGTATGTGAAAATATTTCCATTTCAAAGCAAACTTTAGTGGATTGGGTTTGGGGATATAACACTTTTACAACCCAACAAATGACAAACTAGCATCTCCATGGGGTTTTCAAACTTAAACAATCAGCTAATTGTCTTATGGAAGTGTGACATCTATCCCTCTGAGAGAACTGGATGGCTCTTCACAATAGGGCAGCTGTGTTGCAACCTGAGAAAATGCATAGGAACCCTCCTACCACATACATCTTCTGAAGACTCTGCGGACCTGAATGAAAGCATGTGGTTCCCATAACATTCCCCCATCTACCCCTGGGTTCAAAGAAAGGACAGCATGACAGATGCAGGAGACCCACTACACTAAACGTACATTTGGCAAACATGCTTTTCGGGTTACTCAAATCAGTCTCTGTGATTGTTTTGTTCTTGTGAAATCTACTTTCTACAGCAAAATTAGAAGGTAGAATTCTGACCTGGATTAAGAAAGAAGATTATTAACCTGTTAAAAGGGATTCTAATCTCACAGCAAAAATGATTTAATTTCTGTTATTATGTTGAAGTATAATTGACCTATAGTGTTATATTATATTAGTTTCCGGTGTACAATAAAATGATTCAACGGTTCTATACATCTCAGTGTTCGTTAAGGTAACTATACTCTTAATCTCCTTTATTTCGCCCACACCCCCACCTCTGCTCTGGCAACCATCAGTTTATTCTCTGTAGTTAAGAGTCTTCTTTCTTAAGAGTCTTGTTTGTTTGTTTGTTTGTTTGTTTCTATGTTTTTCTTTGTTCACTTGCTTCTTAAATTCCACAGATGAGAGAATGCATAGGATGTGTGTCTTTCTCCAATAACTTATTTCACTTAGCATTATACCCTCTAGATCCATCCATGTTGTGGCAAGTAGCAAGATTTCATTCCTTTTTATAGCTGAGTAATATATATATGTATATATATATGTATATGTATAGATAATATATAATATATATCACATCTTTATCCATTCTCTGTGGATGGACTCTTGGGTTGTTTCCATATCTTGGCCATTATAAATAATGCCACAATAAACACAGAGTTGCATATATCTTTTCGACTCAGTGTTTTCACTTTCTTTGAGTAAATACCCAATAGGGGAATTACTGGATCATATGGTAATTATTTCTGAGGAACTTCCGTACTGTTTTCCACAGTGGTTGCACCAGTTTGCATTCTCCCCCACAGCAGTGTACGAGGGTTCCTTTTGCTCCACAGCCTCACCAACACTTGTTCTTGCCGGTGTTTTTTATTTTAGCCATTCTGGCAGGTGTGAAGTGCTATCTCATTGTGGGTTCGACTTGCATTCCCCTGATGATTAACGATGTTGAGCATTCTTCCAAGGGTCTGTTGACCATCTGTGTGTCTTTTCAAAGGTCCACTCTACTTTCTGGTATTTTAAATGTAGTTACTCAGGGATGAGTGGGTTAAAAACTTATTTTGGGAGTTTACTCACTCCATTTTTATTTATCTTTTTAATATAATTTATTGTCAAATTGGCTAACATACAATTTACTCACTCCATTTAAACATAATTCAAATAAATAAGTAGACATCTATAAAACCATTTTGAAAGACACTCTTTTTTTGCCTCATTACTATCAAGTTAAGGGCTAGAAGGTTACCTTTTCTCCCTTTCCTTCCCTTACCTTCCCCTCCCTCTCCTTCCATCTCTCTCCTCCTCCTCCTTTTTCTTATTCTCCCTCTTCTTCTCTCGAATGTCTAGGGGTAGTCACACTGGATCTACTGAAAGATAATCACTTTAGTACCTACTTGTACTTTGGTAATACTTTGAATTTTAATCTATAGGAGAATTGATCCTAACTAATGTGTTTATAGCCCGCCAGTGAACAATTAGCAATTTGCCACTAGCAGAAAGTATGCTTTAACTGTTAGTTACAGCTCATCAGGGAATAAGGCTACAATATGTACAAGTGCTGCTCTATTTAAATGTCTTTCTGGCTTGTCACAAAAACTTCTAGAGCCATTTCATCTCACACTACTGATGCTGCCTGAAAATTAAAGTCCCCTGGGTTGGTTGGGGGGAGCGGGGAGCAGGGTTAGTAATGTGTTTAAAAGTGCTCTCTTTCATAAGAGACTCTTTCATTGAGAGATATGCCAAGGACACCCTTAAGTCAAACAAGCAGACTTATTTTGAAGGGTGTTGCAACAATTTTTAAACTTCATTTCAAAGGCCAGGCACTGAACACTACAAATGAAATTGGAAAATATGGCTCTAGTTGCCCTTTAAAGGTAGAAAATGAGATTCTGGATTTTGGATTATAATCCAATTATAAAACTCACTAAAGGCAGGGTGCATATACTGGCCAAACTCTCTGAATATTCCCTCAGAGAAATACATGGATCCAACAAGTATCCAGTGTTTTAGTGATAATGACAATAATGGACTCAGTGGATTTTCATTTTCAAATATCCATGAGTAGCCTGAAATCAGAAATATTATCTCTATGAAAATGTTTCTAAACTTAACCCATGAAATCTTTCTAACGAGTGTATTGAAAACTTTCCGAACTTGTCTACTTCTGTTCACAAAGCATTTTGAATTCTGCAAGATTTGCATTTGTTTTTATATTATGCTTAAATTGTCTTGGTTTCCATGCTACATTCAACACAAATTCTTCTGGAAGAAGACCAACAGAAAGCTGTCCAGGCATAGAAATTTATAGTATTTAAATGGTTTGTAGGTACTCAGTGGGATCAGTTCTTTGTCTATACTTTCCTAAGAATATAGACTATACATATATAGTGTAACCATATAACTACACAAGAAATTCAGTGGTAATACAAAATCCTCTATCTGTTCTTGTCTGCAAACTAAAATAATCTTTCAAGAAGCTAAAAAAATTGGGACGCCTGGGTGGCTCAGTCAGTTGATCATTCGACTTCAGCTCAGGTCACGATCTCAAGGCTCGTGAGTTTGAGCCCCATGTTGGGCTCTGTGCTGACAGCTCAGAGCCTGGAGCCTGCTTCGGATTCTGTGTCTCAGTGTCTCTCTGCCCCTCCCGGTCTCTTGTTCACTGGCTCTCTCTCCCTCTTTCTCTCTCAAAAGTAAATAAACACTTTATTAAAAAGCTAAAAATCTAAATAGGTAATCATTAACAAGAAGTTAGAAAGAGATGATCAATTAGTGTGTGCCTAAAGTGAGGGAGAAATTTAGGTATAAATGGTAGAAAAAATCACAGGAGCACATCTACAGATTCCTGTGTATTGGAAACAGAGACAATCATTAAAAACAGTTCTAAGATGGTTTTTTTTTCTCTAATATGTGGGTTAATAGAAAGCCTCTACACAAAACTTTTGCTACAATGAACGGGTAAAAAGTAAGCCCTCTGATTATGACACAAATGAATTTGAAAATCAATGTGGGTATTTCAAAGGAAGTAGCTATTAGGAAGCAAAAATGTACTTGTAAGGCTAACATAAAGGAATTCAGATGAAAATATAACACTCATACAGGCTATGACTATGTGAACATAATGAAACATGACACACCTGGAACATTTGTCAATGGTTGGACTCGAGATCTGTCATTGCATCTCACTAGAGTAATCACTGCTTTTAGGACCCTTATATAAAAGGTGAGAGAGGCAATATTGGATGATGCCAATCTCTGAGTCTCTTCTGAGTGCAACACTGACTTTAGGACTGAAACCAGGGAGATAATACTCAAAACCCTTTGTACACACATTGTAAAGATGGTTGTATACTTTTAAGATAAAACTTTTTAATTCCTTTGCATTTTCCTACTCCGTTGACATGAGTGCATTTAATGTTATTTTATCTGAAAGCATTGCTAAATAAATAAAAATTTCATTAACACTGTGGCAATTTTAAGTAAATCTTTGCCTAATGATATGCCCTTTAATTCCTAGTGCCTACTGCATGAGTTAATCCATTTAAGTGAGAAAACATGTTTTGTCAGATTGTGTGAGCCTGACAATTTTTTGAACCAAACTAAAGCCTTTTGAGAATTGAATTCCATTTGCTTCAGGGGAAAAAAAAGCGACTTTCTGGTTCAAAGGAAAAATGCTTAGAAGCCATATTTGAAAGGCTCATGAGGGGTCTTACACATCAAATAGCTCTTAGAAAACAACATTCTGATGAGTTAAGTGTAAATTAATTAGAAACATACAGATTGCTTTTGCCTGGCTATACACATGGGTTTCAAAGTTGAAGAAAGAGTGTTTGACAAAATATGTTTGGAGTTTTCATGACCCAAAAGCATAGTAAAGTAGTTCAAGATGTTTCCATGAAACAAAGATACTTGTTTTCTTGCGGTGATCTTTCCAAACAAATACCTAATGAGCTCTTATTTAAAAGCACTGAGAGTCAGGCAGGTACTTCATTTTGTGTCCACTAAGTGTACCTAACAGGGGATTTTTCCCGGCAAAGAAATGGGTTAAGTCATTATAAATGAATTCCAGCCTTGCAGTGCTTCTGAAAGAGGAAACACAAGTGAAATAAGTGTGAAGACATGCTTGCTGCAAATCTATCCTGCACTAAGAGTTGGTGTATGGAATCTCTAAGGTACTGAGACTGCAGACGCAGAAACAGCACTTCCAAGAAGCTTCTGGGATAATATCAGACTATAACAATTGTATCCAGGTAGTCTGATTATAAGTCCATCAAGGGTTTATATCCAATTAACAGGAAACTACGACTTGTTGAAGATATTAAAACATATGAACAATTGTGGAAATGTAGAGAGACAGTGGTTCACTACTACCATCACTAGAGAAAGTACTTTAAAATGTTATCGTTAGCAAATATTTATTGTACATCAGTTATAGTGCTGAAAACGAATGCGATTAGCATGCTCAGAATACCTATCTTCAAACTCACCACTAAGAAAAAAAAAAAAAATGAGAAAAGAAAAAAGCTTAAAGAGTATAAAACACTACCCTTATATGTTTTACTAAGTGATTTACTTTTTCTTAATTCTTTTTCCAATTAGCTAAAATAAAATGAGGATGTCCCTTTTAAAGATGAGCACCTATAAAGCATCAAGCCCATCCAGGAAGAACTAATCAAGCTCAGCTACTTCAAACCACTTAATTCTCACCCTAATATAAGGATTAATGGGTTCATATTTTTAATTTACTATAGTTAAGTGGCTCTTTAAGACAATTCCCACCCAGGGTCATCAGAAACTTAGAAATTTCCCTCAATTATAACAAAGTTTCAAAAATTCTGAAGTTGGGTTTTATATAAAAATTTGCTATCACAATTTCAAATAATTGATAGGGTGCTCAAAAAGAAATATCGCAAAGATAGCTGAACTATTTGGTATAAGTTAGTCCCCTGGAGACCCTGGGATAGAAAAGCCTCCAAAAGGTTTTTATGTAGGTTTACCTTTAAAAGTTGATTTTGGAGTACCATTTCTTCCATTAACATGTTTGGCGTGCGGCATTCCAGGGGAAATGTGGCAGCTCAGATATATATAAGATGTAATATCAGTTCTATAATCAGGTGGCATTTTCACACATCTATTTTCTTTGCACTTAATTGCTTAAAAGTTCTACTTTTCATTGTGGGAGATTTGGAAGACAGAATTAACAACGGATGAATGTTTGCTTTCCTGGGCCCTAGGGGCTATGTATGTTCAAGTGGATATATTCCATCATACAGCCTGGCCACAGAGAAATGAATTCAGCGCTTCACAGCCAGATATTTTTAGAAAAACATTTGTTGATCATGATTGCCCCTCTGCGGAACATATATAAGAAAGCTTGCCATTTGTGATCCAAAGTCAGTAACACACTGAATTAGAAAGGTTCCCATGATTTCATTCTTCTTTCCATCTTAAATTGTCCCTTCCTTTTCCTAAAATATTTCTTTGTTCTTAAATACATTTAAAACTCACTGACTCTCCAAACCTTAAGGTAAACAATTAGTACCACCAGTTTCTAATTTGCTGGCTGGTTATCTTTTAAGTACACAGACTTGCAATTCAGAACAAGCCCTCCTATAGAAGTCCACAGAATGAATCAGACATTTATGGTACAGCACTAATGATACTGATTCATGTTGGGCATAGCCATGTGGATAACATAGCTTCTGTCAAAAATCTACTCTGTCCTCCAGCTAAGGACACAAGATCAACCTCTGCTTGGTAGTACATGGAATAAGTGGTAAGGGAAGAAGAAAGCAAGGTGGGCACTCATGGGCATCAGAAGTGTGGTGATTAATCCCCTGTGACTACTTAAGAGATGGTTTTCTCTTAGTCCATCATTCCCAAATGTTGTTCTGCCGTAACAGAAGTGTCCTACAACTTATTCAAGTATGTTCAGTCATAAAAGTTTTCTATGGACAATGAACTTGAAGAAATGTTGGACTAGACATAATTAAACAGGTTTCTATCCTCTGGGATTTTCAGAATTTTTAATGGGAGACATCCTATGAGAATCTCCATCTGGAGGCTAAAGTGTACAGGATACCCTTGATTTATGAGATTTGGGGACCTCTGAAAGAGGACTTAGGTATCCCTGAAATAGTACCTAGGAAGTGCTCTGGTTATTCCTTGTTTAAGTGTCCTCAACAAGAACTGGACAGTGGAGAGTGGTCAAGAGGAGCTCCTTCTGCTGATACCTCTGCTATCTCTTTACATACCTAAATCATTCATAAGTTGGGGACTGACATGATCCTCTTTAATTCGGCAAAATAATTTATAAAAATATGTCAGCACCTCCTAACGTGAAGACCTATGAGGTAATGCCAAAACAAATTATGAGGGAAATAACCGTTACACAATCTAACAATCGTAGTCCTGTTGGGTTAAAAATGGGATTGAATCCATTGCAGAGAATGTCATCCGTTGTACAGATATCATTAATACATTAATATTTTTCCAAGTACATATACCTAGAGAGTTGACTAAAACATACCAAAGCAATCAACCTCTCAAGACTAATACTGTTGAAAGAAAAGAAAAATACTTGAATGGATGGGGCGCCTGGGTGGCTTAGTCGGTTGAGAGTCCGACTTTCGCTTAGGTCGTGATCTCGCGGTTCGTGGGTTCGAGCCCCGCGCCGGGCTCTGTGCTGACTGCCAGCTCGGAGCCTGGAGCCTGTTTCAGTCTGTGTCTCCCTCTCTCTCTGACCCTCCCCTGCTCACGCTCGCTCTCTCTCTCTCCTAGAAATAAATAAAACACATTAAAAAAAAAAAAAGAAAAATACTTGAATGGAAAGGGAAAATAAGAGAAACCTGGTTTAGAATATATCTTTGTGTTTATAAGGTGCTTTACACATTTTGTACTAGACTTTATAGACTAGACCATGCAGTGTGGACAGAGTGCAATGCCAAGGCTCTGCTTTGCAGCAGCCAGGTATGTGTTAGGAACTTACATGTAAGAAGCCTACAGAGTCAATTATTTCAGCGGAGCAGTGCCATTACTGCAGTTCATACATCACTGGAAGTGATTTCCTTTCTGCCAAAAAGTCACTGATTATAAAATCCATCCATTGTTTCCATGCAACTCTTAAGGAGGGAGCATGAAACAAGCAAACTGCATCACAGTGCACGCGGAAAGGAGGCGAGTTTGGGCATTTTGCAGACTACCTAGACAAGAGGAGGGAATGCACATCATCACTTGAGAAAATAGGGCTTACAGATAAAGGAGTGGGTTATTTTCGCATTTGCTATAACATTTCTGTTATGAAGAAGTAACTGTTCCAACAAAGATTGAGATGATCTACAAAGAACCTCAAGGGGAGGTAGGAGGACTCTGTTAATGAAGCTCTAGAGCCAGGAAACAAACACTTCCTATAGGAAAACCAATTCTGCCAGTTCTTTAATGAAGACAGATTTTGGGTATAATCTGAATCAGAGGTTCTCAAACTTTTTACTTTTTTATGTATTATTATTTTTAAATATATATTTTTAAATCATCTCTATGCCCAGTGTGGGGCTCCGATTCACAACCTCGAGATCAATAGTCACGGCCTACAGACTGAGCCCCTGCTGAACCAGCGGCCCTGGTTCTCAAACTTTTTAGTCTTGGGAATAGTTCACCTCTTGAAAAGGAATGAAGACCTCAACACACTTTATGTGGCTTGTATTTACTGGTGTTTACTGTATTTGAAATTAAAAGTAAGACATTTTGTGGGTGCCTGGGTGATTAGTCAGTTGAGCTTCTGACTCTTAGTTTTGGGTCAGACCATGATCTCACAGGTTCATGGGATTGGGACCCATGTCGGGCTCTGCACTGACAGCATGGACCCTTCTTGGGATTCCCTCTCTCCCTATCTCTCTGCCCCTCCCCCATGTTCACATGCGCACATGCTCTCTCTCTCAAAACAAAGAAACTTTTTAAAAAAGACATGTTTTAAAAAACTTAATAAAATAAAAATAAGAGTCTTTGGATATATGTATAAATTTAGTGAGAAGAGTGACAGTCTGTTAAATTTTGCAATTTACGTCGCTTAACAGAAGATAGCTAGATTCAAGGTGCGTGGGTGGCTCAGCTGGTTAAGCATCTGACTCATGGGTTCATCTCAGGTCATGATCTCACAGTTTGTGAGTTCGAACCTCTCACTGGGCTCTGTGCTGACAGCACAGAGTCTGCTTGGGACTCTGTGTCTTCCTTTCTCTCTGCCCCTCCCCTGCTCATGCTGTCTCTGTCTCTCTCAAAAATAAATAAATAAATAAATAAATAAATAAATAAATAAATAAATGCATTTAAAAAAAAAAGAAGCTAGTAGATCCTCGTATCTGCTTCAGCATCCAATCCCTGGCAACATCATGTGGTCTCTGAAAAATGCCTCTGTACATGCAGAGAGAAAGCAAAAGACAAAGTAAATAAGGTTTTAGTACTATTATAAGAAAAGTTTGAACTTGCAGACAACCTGAAAGACAGACAGGGACCCGGAGGAGTGTCCAAACTTTACTTTGAGAACCAATGAGCCAAAAACATCGTGTGTTCATGTATATTTACAGATATTTACACATATCAATATACTGCATACAGAACAGAATTCTCAGGTTAACTTCTTACTAACTCGTAGGTAGATTATTAGTATAAAGTCAAAGATCCATAACCGTTATTTCTTCCAACTGTATAAGGCCTGCCATACACATTGCAAGCCGGAACGGCAATAAAGATAAAAATTAAAAAAAAAAAGAATTTAAAAAGTGATTTAAAAAACTCTCATGCTAAACAGAGACCTAACAAGATGCATTCTTGACTGTCAGTGCTAAATATCTTATTTTCACACGTGGTACTTTTGTGTCCTAATAATGAGATAGATGGAGTGAGCACTATTCTATTTTGGAGATGAGAAAAGTGCACACAGAGGGGGTAAGTGACTTATCCAAGCACCATAACTAATCCGCGACAGAGCTGGGAATGGATCCAGCCCAGTGCTGCTTTGGGCTTATCGCTAGGCCAATACACAATGCCAAAACACATGTTTGGAAAGGGAAAATTATGCTGGGGTGTTGTGTTGCCTGATTCGTTTCTTTCTAACTCTTCATTCACTTGGCCAAATAGTTGTTCTGGTAGATACATAGTTGGTGCTTTGATACTATTTTGCTAAATGCTCCATTTTCATATTTTGAAAATGGGTAATGACTGTCTGGCCTTAATTTTCCTTACATATAAAATTTGGAGCAAAAATACTGTAAAGACTCCAGCAACAATGACATCTTAATGATTAATAAAACTAGGCATATCACAATCTGCAATTTAATTAAAAAAAAAAAAAAACAGTCCCCTCAAATTGGGAAAATATGCAAGGCGCACTTTTGGTTTGCTCCAGGATAGTGAATGATATCAGAATCTTTTGGAAGCCAGGTCTCAGGGATGCTTGACATCCTACAACATTACAGAGAATACTATACAATACTTACTGTCTCATTTCCCCACATGAACTTGAAATGTCCTGTGGACAGCCACAAGGAGAAAATGCTGTTTGTAATTTTCTGAACCTGGGTACTGGTGTGTAAATGCAAACTATGTCTGCAAAGTTTTAATATGCATTGACTTTTCCAAAAATGAAACTACCGTCTAAATTAAAGGAAGATCATACTTTGCTTTGTCTGGAAATATATCAATAATGGCCCACTGATTCAGAAAAGCACGTTGTGGAATTGGTGTCCTCACAGCTCTCCATATTCAGAGCTGTGGTACTCAATCGAGATTCTACACACTAGTGTGAGCATCTGACTATACCAACAGATCTACTACAGAGAAATATACCATCTACAAAAATATTAAAATATTTGGCTATAAGTCACGTTCTAATATTTCTCTTTTATATTGTAATTAAGATGCTTTATCGATATTTTAACTGGGTATATACAGATAAGTTGTATTATTTGTGCTTTTCATTGTGGACAGTAAAGGAGCACTTCCTAATACCTTTTAAATAGAATGCTGTGTCTGATCAGATCAAGAACCACTGGGTTAGTTTCCCTCAGAAATTCACAATTAAAGGTAAAAATTCCCATTCTTTCTACTCAAAATTTTAGTTTTTGATTCAGCATTAATAGCTATTTCTCAAATTTCAATCCTTTTGTCAAAAACAGTTATGGCTATTCCACTCGTGTTAATAAAACACTGTGAAAATACCTTGCAATGTACCTGACCAAAGGTTGTGACATGTTTGGGTTTGGGGGAGAAGAGGAAGATGTACTGGACCCACTTCAAAAGAAGCGATTAAAAGTATAGTTGGTCGCCTGATTTGTGCAGCCTCAAGCTCCTATACATTCAAAACCCATGACAGCCTACACCACTACTGCCAGCACAACACCAAGTGTATACACACTCAAGAGAACACAACACTCTCTCTGCTTTACCTACCAACATAGAGAGAAGATGTAGCTGAGAACACTGTTGATTATATGAGGGAAGCTACAGCCGCTGCATGTGCTCAAACATTCTCCTGAATATTATTCCTTGCAATGCATACCATAGGTTCAAAAGGGAGTGTTCTTTTCAAACACGAATGATCTTCATTTATAATTAAATATTGAAAATAATTTCAGTGATAAATGAGTGCCATTTACCAAAATTAGATAAAAGCCACTGCAAGTTTTAAAATCCCAGTGAAGTTGTGATCAGTGTATTCTAAACAACAAATAATTATGGTATTTATTTTGCTACCTGTTCATCAAGTGTTTCCTCGGCTGCTTTCCTGAACCACACAATTATGTTAAGATATATTTTTCATGCTTCCTGCAGTCTGAGGTACATTTTGTGAACATCGAAAATGAAATGACTTCTTAATCACATCATTTTTTCCCCCTCTGGAAGACACTGCCTTTTTTACTCACTGTTTTAAAAACTACCCAAATCAATACAACTTTCATGGTTGGGTACTGGCCTACTTGATTATGTTAGGGAAATATGTACAGGGCTGGGAATCACGTTTACTTCCTCTGGCTCTATTAGTTTTGTGGCAATGGTTCATAAACAGCACATGCCATTAATTTAGCATAAGCTCTGCACTCATAATGACAATTGATTTCTTTGTTTAATTTCTCTACAACTAAATGACACCCGTCACAACAAACCTCATTTTAAAGTCCCTCTGGGAATGTGGATTACATTACACCTTTTAAAAAGGTTATGTTCAATGCCCTAACCCACCTGATATGTTTCTCTTTGCAACATTTAAAATATAAAAATACATCTAATTGAACAATTATAATTATAGCTATTAAGTTTTAGGAAATGATTCATAAGCATTTCTACAAAGAAAAAGAAAACTTCCACATGTAAATTTCCCTTTCAACTTGGGTGAGCATCCATTATATAATGAACTATAATGCATACCTCCACCATTCTCTGTGGTCTAAAAGTCAACATTTTCAGGTGCCAACAACTACTCTCTCTGAATATATTGACCTCGAGCCAGTCAGACATTCTTTTCTGCTTTAACTTTCTCAGCTATAAAACAGATTGATGATATCTCGAAATAAATGTTTTATGTACAAACTAATGGAAGCCTCAATTGTCAACCAATCCAACTGACTACATCTCTCAATATGCTATGAAAAATAAACTCTTGTTGGCATAAGTATAAATCCTGAGTAAAGAATCCCTGAATTCAAGTCCTAACTTTGTCGTTTGTAAACCAGATCATGTTGGCCACGTCATTTCACACTTCTGAGTGTCTCTTTCTGGACACATCAAAAGTGATTAATGATATATATTCTGCTTCACTCACAGGGCATTTGTGAACACGAAATAAGAAAACTCATACAATTTTCAAATCACAACGCTAAGATGATGAATAGGAGGAACAAATACAGTTCAAAGACCATGATGTGTTTTCTGCTTTCTGGAATTCTGAATCTACCAGCATGTGTTTCTAAATAGCCAAAATAGGGTCATCTGAGTGGAACACTGTAAAATAAACAAAGTCACATCTATAGGGCTTCTATGACTCGGCATAATGGTGAGCTGCATGGTCTATCTAATTACAGTTAAGCTCCAAATTCAAGCTCATTCTACCAGCCGTGTCCAAAGCAAGGTCCTATAACAAAAAGTATATCATATCAAATCTATTATTTTGTTAGAAACACCTTTCTTATTTATTTTTATTTTATTCATTTATTTATTTATTTTAAGAAAGAGGGTGTGAGTGCAGGAGGGGCAGAGAGAGACGGAGAGATAGGGGGAGAGAGAGAGAGAGAGAGAGAGAGAATCCCAAGCAGACTCCATGCCCAGTGTGGAGCCAGACACGAGGCTTGATCCCACAACACTGGGATCATGACCTGAGCGAAACTCAAGAGTCAGATGCTCAACCAACTGAGCCACCCAGGAGCTCTACTTTCTTCCTTATTTTTTTTTTTAAATATTTTATTTATTTCTGAGAGAGAGAGACAGCGTGAGCAGGGGAGGGTCAGAGAGATAGGGAAACACAGAATCCGAGGCAGGCTCCAGGCTCCGAGCTGCCAGCACAGAGCCCGATGCGGGGCTCAAACCCACAAACCGTGAGATCATGACCTGAGCTGAAGTCGGACGCTCAACTGACTGAGTCACCCAGGCGCCCCTTCCTTTCTTATTTTTAATGCCTAGAATAATGTGTTGGGGACTGGAGGCAAAGGTAGATCCTGTACCTATGAACATGATATAAACATTAGTCAAAATCATGATTTCGAGTTTCATGCTATAGGCCCGTCTCCAACATGGGTTTTCTAGCCCCAAATTTTATCCAGAGTTACAAACTAATATTTTTCCCATGTGCTTTGCATCTCAAACTGTACATCTCAAATCAAATCCTTCCATTTTGCACTTAAGTCTATTGGTTAGAGGCTTGTTGCTTGCTTTTTCTGTGTACCACTTAGTTTGTGCAAATTTTGTATAGAAGCATATATAATGGTAAAAGTGAAATAAAATAATATATTTCACCAATTCTTAGTAAGTGGATGCAGGCACAAAAGATGGACCTATCTCCCAAAAGTCAAGCCTTTACAAGGAAAATATAATTGTAAGTGAATATACTAATACCAGTTTCTCACAAATTGTATACCCAGTGCAACCTTCATATTTGAAACAGAGAAAATAAAATGAAATCTACTTTCTAATGACTCCATTCAAATCAACTTCACCCTCCACTGAGAAGAAGCCCACTGAGAAATAGTTATGCAGCATATTTGTAAAGTCCAAATAGCACCGCAAAGAGACACTGGTTATGAAATGTTTTGATAAGTATGATGTGAATAATTAACAGATGAGAACATTTTTTTCCCTTCTAAGGGCAGCAGGAGATTAAGTTAACAGTATATAATGGCATGACTGATTAGTTCATTTTCAGTATAAAAATGAGCTGCTTAATGCTAATCCTCATGCTAACATATAACACGTATAGATCCTCGAGAAAAGAAGCAACATATTCATGACAAGTGGCAAAAACAATTAGATTGGCAACCGTCTTTGAAGTCAGCTGTGAACAGTGTCAAGAAAGTGAACAGACAGAATCAATCTCTGAAAGCGGTCCAGGCCCTGAACGACAGTAAAGTCAAGTTTCATATTATTTTTCTGACTTCCATACTCTCTAACTTTAAAATATCTAGAGGATATGCTTATGTTAGAATAGAAATGAAAATGGATAATAAAATCAACAAATTTATATTGGCTTGGCATATCTTTGAAGACAAAAGTGAAGTGAAGACTTTTCAATTTTACTTAAGAAAGAAGGTCATGGGCACTTGGGTGGTCCAGTCTGTTAAGCGTCTGACTCTTAATCTCAGCTCAGGTCATGATCTCATGGTTCATGAGATCAAGTCCCATATCAGGCTCTGTATTGACAGTGTAGGGCCTGCTTGGGACTCTGTCTCTCTCTTCCTCTCTCTCAAAATAAATAAATAAACTTTAAAAATAAAAAAGAAAGAAAGAAAGGATGAAATAATATTGCTCTAGAACTGATAAAGCCTTTATAATTTATTCTCAAAAAGGTACACATCAGGGGTGCCTGGGTGGCTTAGTCGGTTAAGCGTCCGACTTTCGCTTAGGTCATGATCTCGTGGTTCGTGAGTTTGAGCCCCGCGTCGGGCTCTGTGCTGACTGCCAGCTCAGAGCCTGGAGCCTGTTTCGGTCTGTGGCTCCCTCTCTCTCTGACCCTCCCCTGCTCTCGCTGTCTCTCTCCTAGAAAGAAATAAATTAAAAAAAAAAAAAAAAAAGGTACACATCAATGTTAGACCATGACACAGGATGGTTAAAATCATATGGGAATCTATGAAAGGATATATAATGTCTTATAAAAATATATAATGTATTATAATGTATATAATGTATTATAAAATATATAATGTATAAAGGACATAAAGCATATTTTATTTCTTGGATGGGGCAGGGTTATAAGTATTTGCATTTTATAACTATTCACCTTGTTGTATATTTATAAACTTTTATAGAAGTGAGTTGTATTTCATAATTTTTTAAGAAATTATATTTTAAAAATATTACAAGCTAAGGAATCAACAAAGTCCTAGTCTGTAGTTACTCTGTGGCTATGTCTGCCCTATCTCAAGATATACTTCAGCAAGAACATCAAGCTGCCGGGAGCATTTGTCAAGCAAGCCTTTTGGCATCATGCAGAGAAGATAATCAAGCAGACCAAATAATGAATTTATATATTTCACTAATTCTTAGTAAATGGCCTGGAGGCAGGTATGACAATGAACTCATGCTGAAATGTACCTATTTCCTTAAAAAAAAAAAAAAAAAAGCCTTCACAAAGGAAAAAGGATTCTAACTGAATCACTAAAACAGAGAAAATAAAATGAAATTGAACTTACTGGTGATTACTATGACTTACATAACTCACCCTACACTAAGGGGAAGCTAACTATTGTGGGTTATGCCATGTACAGAGCAACTCACTTCTCTGTTCTTCAAATTCACATCTGTAGATGTTACTTCAGACATGCTCCTGGTAGATAAATCTGGTCCTGATTTATATTCGTAAGTCACAGAGCATGAAATTTTAGTGCCTTCCAATCTGTGTATAAATCTGAAAAGGTAAACAAATGCATTCACCTGTACAGGGACAAAAGAGAGTACTTACAGCATTAAAGAGTATGCCTATTACAAAGTTCTGTGAAGCCAATGAATGTCCAAAATTTCTTGATACATTATATAGGTGCAAATGCAGCAATGAAGACATGGCATCTAATATTGTGTCTAATAATGAAGCAGTCAGTTACCTGTAAGAGTTGGTAACACAGGTTTTATAATATCACTCTATAAATATTCTTTTCTAATGTGCACTGAAAAATGTCCGAAGGAAACAAATGTTCACACACACACACACACACACACACACACAATCATGTGAATTGAAAAACTGCGGCAGCAGCTAAAATTTAAGGAGTAACTTATTTCTTTTTAGTCCACAATCCCATGTTAACTTGATTGTCTGGCATTCGTAGCCACCAGATGGAAAAAAACAATATTGTGCAAAAAGCTACAGACCTTGGCTGTTTGTGGATCATGCAATGTTACTCATTTTGAATATGTTAGGATATAATTGCCTCATGGACTCTCATCATCTTTTTTATTCCTCAGTCTTGTATCTTTAATTACAGAATCACCAATTATGGGATGTTCCAAGGTACTGGATGAGTCAGCAAAATACACATTTGCTTATTTAGAACTTTCCCTGGTTTTGATAAAATTTCTCCTAACAAAGAAGTATAAAAACTTCACATCAAATAAAAAGAATCTGGATCCTCAAAACATATTTTAGGAAACTGGAAACATATTTAAGAGAAAAATAAGAGTAGGTCAGTGTTTTTCTTTGCGAAAGGGCTGTTGGCCAGGGGCAGTCAGGAACTGTCCGTTTAGGACCTTTCAACTAAGAATGTCACTCTGATTAGATACATTTCTATATTCCAGCTAAGCTCAATTACCTTTATTGCAAGGTATTATATTCGTGAGGTGACAATAGCTACTGTAACAGATAAGCCCTAAAATCTCAGTAGCTTAACGCAAATCTCAGTGGCTTAACACAAGTTTATTTTTCACTCCTGAAGATTCCAAACACTTTCCTGTTCAAGGGTCTTCCTGCTAGAGGTAATTCAACAATTCTCACCATGGAAGTAGGGCGGGAATCTCTGGCAGACAGCCAGCTGTCTCGTCCATGGAAATTGTGTTTTTAGGAAATTTCAATTTACCAGGAAAACTCAAGTCATGAATATATATTCCCCTGACCTGGGAAGGCTCCTTCTAATTTGTAAGACAGCCACGATGTGGAATCATGAAGAAACTGTAGTATGGGGATCTCCATGCACAGTAAGTTAGAGAAGAGTTAGGAAAAATTGCCATTCTGTAGTCAATGGAACAATCCAGAAAAGAATTACATATGGTACACACAGAAGGATAGAAGGACACAATTTTTCCAGACCAAAAGGAATTGTGATAGTTTTAATAATGGATGTTAGGTAAATTATGCTATAAATGTGTTAATAGAGGAAACTTATTCTACCATGATCCTAAGGGATCATCTACATTCACTTGCCGATGTCTGCATTTTAGCACTTGAGAATACAAAGTTCAACCATACAGAGTGGAGGATGGCTTCAAGAGAAACAAGTTTTTTCTGGATTCTATACGAATGTGGCAGCAAAGTTCTGACGGTGAAGCTGCTGTCATCACTATCTGTCCCCACTTGCAAAGCTTAGACAATGTACTATCTAGTTTATATTCATTATCCTATATCCCTTAGATACATACCAGGCTATTGGTCTTTGCATGTCGTTTCTGGCATAAAACAGTTCACCACGTGGCCCTAACTGTGGCATCGAATCTAAGTAATTCAGGTACATGACTGATGTATTGATTTTGGCCCATGTGGTACTGTCAGTGCTAAAGATGCAGCATAAAACCACAAGATTTTAATGTTTATGAGGTGCAGGATTTTTTGCACAACAGACTGGAGACCTCTGAGGATGAACATGTCTGTATGAGGAACAAGGATCATAGTGGTAGGCTGACACTTGCCCCCGCAGTGTCATGGCTGTGGATGCTGGCGTTCAGACATAATGGTGACAGAGCATTCAGAAGGTCCTCCTCTGAGGAAGGAGGATTCATCTGTATCAGAACTCCCATGATGAGACAAATATCAAAAGTCTTCAGATTCTACCATCAGATCAATCTCTGTCTTCATTATACCTTTCCATGATGCCATGTTATCACAAGCTTTACAAAAGAAATGCTAGCATGTGTTAGAGCCAGCAACACCTTTTTAGTCACTGCTGGGGAAACCAAAGGGGTTGGCTCTCATCCTGACTCTACTGTTTAAAAAAATTCTTTTTAATGTTTTATTTATTTCTGAGAGAGAGAGAGAGAGAGAGAGCGTGAGCAGGGGAAGGGTCAGAGAGAGAGAGAGAGAGACAGAATCTGAAACACGCTCCAGGCTCTGAGCTGGCTGTCAGCACAGAGCCCGACGCAGGGCTCGAACCCACAAACCGTGAGATCATGACCTGAGCCGAAGTCGGACACTTAACTGACTGAGCCACCCAGGTGCCCCCGATCCTACTGTTTAAACTTACTACAATTGTTCTCCACTTCATTTAACCAGAAACCATTTATTCAGAATCAACTATGAACTAGATAGTACTTGGTGCTACAGAGATGATATTTAAAAACAAACAAAAACTCTAAAATAACACCTCTTCCTTTATGGAACTGATAATCTAGGCGAGGAGACAGATGAACAAGTATTTCCATACTTACCGAGGCTATTGCCTTTACTCTAACAAGTTTTCCTAGTTTTCAAGCCAGCTCAACTTAATCATTCAGTGGAAAACAACTTACTCATAAAAATGAATTGACTTTCACAAGCCACAATTTTTTCTGATATCGCCAGACAGCATTAACAGGACAGACATGGCTTGTACTTTTTAAAAAATTGTTGACGTTGCTCTATATATTAAATACCACATGTACACCAGAATATACCTATAATCTCTTGACTGGCTATGCTTCAGGTAAAGAAATTAGGGGCACCCGGTTGGCTCAGTCAGTTAGTCGTCCGACTTCAACCCAGGTCGTGAACTTGTGGTTCATGGGTTCAAGTGTCTGCGTCAGGCTCTGTGCTGACAGCTCGGAGCCTGGAGCCTGCTTTGGAATCTGTATCTCCCTCTCTCTCTGTCCCTTCCCTGCCCACACTGTCTCACTCACTCTCTGTCTCAAATAAACAAAGATTTTAAACAAGAAAGAAAAGAACATGAGTCCTTCATTCCACTGTTTCCCTGTCCTTTCTGCTAATTCCCAAAACCAAACTTTAATAAAGAATTGCATTACATTAATTTATGTCCTTTCTTCCCTTAATTTTGAAATTTGAAAGTAATCATTTGAAATTCATCATGACAAAGTACATTGTGTCACAAACCTGAGCGGGAACCGTCAACAATCTTTGAACCAGGAATTTTACCTCCAGTGGCAAATTTCCTCTTTCGTGAACGCTTTACCTATTTCATACATAAAGTATTGTAGGGAATATTGACCAGCACATCGTCTGTCCACATTTCTGAATAAATTCTTAAACTTCAGAATTTAAAAGGATTCTCTAATTGTGAGTTCTGATGGAACCAGCAATACTACAATGCCAGATCTTCTGTTAAACATTTCTGTGAAAGTTAAACATGATTTAAATTCTAGTTTCTATGATTTATTTCTCCCTGCTACTATTATACAAAACCTCTATTAATATGCTGTGAAATGAGACATCTACAGCATCGCTAGAAAAAGCCTTTAAGTGGTAATCCTTCTGAATCCTTTCTTGTAATAGCTGAGCATTTGCTGTACAAAACCAATGAAATTCACACATGCTGCTATGGGGTAGTGGAGCGATTATTACAGCATTTTTTTCCCCAAAGTACCTTAGGCTTTCAATGATTAGAGAATAGTCTTATGTTTTAAACTTCCTGCCAACAATGTGGCTTTTAGTTGCATTGGATTGAGGACAAATTGTAGTATAATGTATGTTGACAGTTTAATAACATGGGTTACTATCCTTGGTGTACTTTATGATGTAATACATCCTTATAGGTATCTCCAGAGAATTGTGCTATGACTTTCGAGGCACAGAAAATTCAATAAACTAAAACAGTCTGAGTAAGATTTCTGCCTTCTGTATACTTTGGACACTTTCCTAAAAAATAAATAAGTGCTACCCTTCTAAAATATTTTTTTGACATGCCGTTCTGTTTTTCTTCTCAAGCTGCAGATTTTAAGATTGGAATGGTACAATTCTTATTAAATTATACATTAAAAATATAAAAGTCTCATTCTTTATATAATAAACAGTCATTTTCAGGTCTCAGAGGTAAAGTTCCTTTTCTATAAAAAGCTATAATTGTGGTTTTCAAAAATCCCATTAAATATTTAGATCTTTTACAGCACGAGTGTTTTCTGTTGAAGTTTAAACACATTTAGGCTAATTATTTCTAATGTTTTGACCATTGTACAAATACTTATAGTATTAAATAGCTAATAGCATAAAACAAAACAGCAAGTCTTATGTGCAGAATTCATATAATTACTCATGGATTTTCTTTTCATTGAGATATTTTGGGGTAAGACAAAAATGGCAAGACAATGTATTTTTAAAGTGATCTGAAATATTATTATTAAATGAACACAAGTCTTAATACAGATGTTACTTCATAGTCTTATCCCTGCTTCGTTTGCATTTACATGGCTATAAACACAAAGCAATATTTAAATTCTCAAGCACACTAAACCCACTGTGATTCTCTGATGGACAATTGTTTGGTATTTCACTGATTTACAGAAAAGAAATTATAGTACAATATTCTAAAAGAAATATTCTCCCAGTACTACTTTATCTAAAAAAAATAAAAAGTGGCACCTGAGTGGCTCAGTCGGTTAAGCATCCAACTCTTAAGCTCAGGTCATGATCTTGGGGTTCCATGATTTCAAGCCCTGCATCAGCCTGTGTGGACAGTGTAGAGCCTGCTTGGGATTCTCTCTCTCTCTCTCTCTCTCTCTCTCTCTCCCCCCCCTCTCTCTCTGCCTCTACTTCGCTTGCACTCTCACGCTCTCAAAATAAATACACCTTTAAAATTTTTTAAATTAATTAATTAATTTATTTATTTAAAATTTTTAAAAAGACCCAGTAATTTTATCATCTACCTGTAAAGTAAAGATACAGAAAATGACTATAAATCACTATTTTCCACAGCTAGCATCCTTTATACAGTCCTCTCGCTTTTCTAAAAAGTTTTACTTCTTTATCTTGAGAAAGAGAGCATGCATGAATGGGTGGGGGGGGAGAGAGAAAGAGAGAGAGAATCCCAAGCAGTCTCCATGCTGTCAGTGCAGAGCCCAATGTAGGGCTTGACCCCATGAACTGTGATATCATGACCTGAGCCAAATCCAAGAGCAGACACTTAACCAACGTAGTCACCCAGGCACCCCAAACCTCTCTTTAAAAAAAAAAAAAAAAAAGTAGACAATCTGTGAATACAGAAGAGCATAAAGCATATTTCCTGTCCTAAAAGTAATATAGTTATTTTTTATGAAGTATCCCCTTTGTTGCAGCTACAATGCAAAATATTTGACATATATTATTCCTGCGATTGCTCCAAGGAACCCCAGAGGATAGGCTCCTTATCATTATCATCTTTTATAAATGAGGAAATAGGATCCAGAAAGGTCAGTGGTTCACCTAAGATTTGAAAGCCCATAGTGGTAGCGCTGGGATTCTAAGAGAAGTATTCAGAATTCAGAACCTGGAACGTAATGCCTTCTTCACCGCCCAAGCAATTCATTTAGATTTTTTTTTTTTAAATGTGTTATGTGGAGAGTCCTTGGTGGCTAAGTAGGTTAAGTGTCCAACTCTTGGTTTCGGCTCAGGTCATGAATTCACAGCTTTGTGGGTTCGAGCCCCACATCGGGTTCTGGACTGACAGCATGGAGCCTGCTTGGGATTCTCTCTCTCCCTCACTCTGTCCCTTCCTCACTTGTGCTGTCCCTTTCTCTCTCAAAATAAATAAATAAACTTAAATTTTCTTTTAAATGCGTATGTGGGTACTTTAATGAAAAACAATACAAGCCATTACAAGGAATACTAAGTGGATATAGATTTTGTTTATTGTTTGTTTGAGGACTCAGAAAGCCAATCATTTGGGAAATCTGCTCTGAAATCCCTTCGTTTCAAAATGTTCAGCCAACAACTCCACATTAGCACTCTTGAAACTCATGCTACTTAAATTATTTCATTGTTATCATCCTCACTGCGTTTTCTAGTGGCAACTCAGAACCAGACTGCCTATGTGTTCAAAGCAAACATATATAAAATAATCAAGGTTTTTGTGAAGCCCTTGAGAGCTGACAGAGGGGGATGTGAAAAACAAATTGCTGTAGAATGTGAGGCTCAAAACAGGGGGAAAAAATCGTGCCTTTGAACTCTAGCCTACAATGAACTTTTTCAGTTCCAGTGTCTTTGTTTCTTTTTCTAATTTTTTTGGCCCAAAGTTTGTGCGCTTTCCTCCTCCCAGGGCAGGCCTAGTTGGAAGAGGTCCCAGCAGAGAGCAGAGGTCTGAGGATTATTGAAGTGGTTTTCTTTTTAATCACTGATAAAAACAGAGACAAAGCCAATCACCAGCCATGTGATTTGTTCCAAGCCACCAGCCCTCTAAATTCCCCGAAGAAAGCTAACATCAGCACTTTTCCAACAGCGTGGTATTTTGAGCTTCACTCAAGTTTGAGGACCAAACTGCTCTGGGAAGGGGAGGGAGGCCGAGAAGAAATATTACTTGAACGCATTAATAAAATGGAGAACATAGTTAAACTATCATGCTGGAGCACAGGGTATATGCCTATGTGTCTCTTTCTTAGCACTTAGAAAATTTATTCTCGCTTTATTTCCTGGTTGATGAAGCTTAACACAATCTCTATTCCTTCCTCTCATAGCCTCTGATTTTTCTTCCGTGGGGTTTGCAATCAGAAAGTCCTCCTTAAAAGCTAAATTAGGAACAGAAGATGAAGAGACTGAGATAAATCTGATTGCATTGGTCCTCACTAAAATGTAATTAACTAGCATTTAAATAAACACTCCCTAGGCAATTGCAGAGAGAGGGGCAAAGCACTGAAAAGAGGAGTCACAAATTTAACATCCTAGTGGCCAAACATTTTTTGGAATGGTCAGCGATTTCACTTGAAGTGAAGCCCCCACCCCCGAAACACAGCGACAACAAAAATCCTGACGATGAGCACAAAGGATTCATTTCATTTTATTGTGAATTTGCGATGTTCAAGTCTTTAGCCCAGGTGACAAGCTTTCATTCCCACCCACCTCAACCATCCCACCCCCACGTTCGAAAAGAAAGAAAGCAATCTGTGAACTCGAACCACATGTTTTCCATTTCTTTTCCTCTCAGAAACATCAGCCAACTTCGTCAAGCACAGGCAAAGTGCCAGCCACAGCAAGATTACGCTCACCCCGCGATGTGGGAGTTGGCTGTGTTCCTCTGAGGCTTGCACAGAATGGTATTAAAAGTAATGAACACACAGAGAGGCCCTGCAGCGCGTGACGTGGTTTGTGTTTATGCCTCATTGGAACACTGTGGGTATTAGCAGTTCTTCCAAATCTGCATGTGCCTGGTGTCCTTTGGTTTTGCACATGTACTGACTCACTTCTTAACATATTTAGGCTTCTTTCCCTTTCAAATGCCCACTCCTCACCCTCCAAGCCTGCATCTGTCCTCCCTTCCCTCTCCCCACAAACTATACTCTAACCAATATGGTGGAAGGTTTGCAGCTCCTTTCTAAACAAAGTGTCCCTTTCCTTGGAGCAGATGATGCCCAGGGTTGCCTCCTGAGGTGATATGGACAACATGAAAAATTTTAAATTTGACTGCATACTTAAACTATAGGTATAATATCTAGGATCTAAACTACAGGTTAATTAATGTATAAAATGCAGCTTAATAGCACAAATAATAAGTACCTACTAGTTTGGTTGGAATATTTACAGCCCTTGAGAGCACTGAAGAAACATTGCACACATAGTTTTATATTCAAAAATATACATATAGGCTAGGTATACTAAGAGAATTTTAAACGAGAGAGAATCAATAGTCCAACATTCACTATTCATTGAGACATACGATCTTTGTCTAACGAGGAAACTGACAGAATTGTTAACTTTATGAAGAAGACAAACAAAATTAAAATGGCTCTGTAGTAATTTGCTTGGTCTCTTTCATCTACTGATCTTTTACTTGCTCTTCCTTCCATTCTGTAAGAGGCCCAGGAAACACAATATTTTATTTTTTTAATATATATAATTTATTGTCAAGTTTGCTAACTTACAGTGTGTACAGTATGTTCTTGGTTTGGGGTTAGATTCCTGTGGCTCATCGCTTACATACAACACCCAATGTTCATCCCAACAAGCGCCCTCCTCAGTGCCCATCACCCCTTTTTCCCTTTCTCCCCCCATCAGCCCTCAGTTTGTTCTTCACATTCAAATCTCTTTACAGTTTGCCTTCCTTTCTGAAACTATTTTTCCCCTTCCCTTCCCCCATGGTCCTCTATTAAGTTTCTCAAGTTCCACAAATAGGTGAAAACATATGTTATCTTTCTTGCTCTGACTGACTTATTTCATTTGGCATAATACCCTCCAGTTCCACCCACATTGTTGCAAATAGCAGGATTTCATTCTTTGTCATTGCCAAGTAGTATCCATTATATATATAAATGACGTCTTCTTTATCCATTCATTTATCAGTTGATGGACATTTGGGCTCTTTCCATAATTTGGCTGTTGTTGGAACTGCTGCTATAAACATTGGGGTACATGTGCCCCTGTACATCAGCACTCCTGTATCCTTTGGATAAATTCCTAGCAGTGCTATTGCTGGGTCCTAGGGTAGCTCTATTTTTTTATTTTTTGAGGAAGCTCCACACTGTTTTCCAGAGTGGCTGCACCAGTTTGCATTCCCACCAACAGGGCAAGAGGGTGCCCGTTTCTCCACATCCTCGCCAGCATCTGTTGTTTCCTGAGTTGCTATTTTTAGTTACTCTGACTGGTGTGAGGTGGTATCTCAGTGACGTTTTGATTTATATTTCCCTGATGGTGAAGTGATGTTGAGCATCTTTTCATGGGAAACACAATATTTTAAATAGCTTGTAAAATAACAAGGCAACAACAATACAATCCAGAAATCAAGAGCACCATGACACAACTTTCCCTAATAGGTGACTCCAATCCCTTGAGGGGACCCTCTGAATAAAACTAGCATATATGTGCATCTACCAAAGCTTTGGCACGTGGCTGAATGAATTCATAGTGGAATAAAACCTGTTTCTGGAAGAAAAGAAGTCACTAGAACCCCCCTGGTCATTACGTGGTTAATATTAGTCACCTAACAGTAAGGCTACTTCTTATGAAGTCCAGACTGTGAAGCTACAATGATTTCTTTACACATAATACCAATGTACTCAATAAGGAACTGATTAGATTACAATTATAGGAGCTATTGCAAAGCCCTAAATATATCATTGAAAGGGTTCCTCCAAGTTGAAAGTGCTGATATCCAATACACATCAGCTCTGGCTTGGCTTGTCTTGTTAGGTAAACAAAATGTGTCTTGCCTGTCATTGTCATAAAATATTAATGCACTGGAAGTCTCTAAACCTTGCTAAGCATAAGGCCTATTATCACACTTAAGAGCAAAGCAATCTAATAAATCGCTGGCTGTATAAAAACGAAGTCAGCTGGCAGAGACGGTAATCTCCCTAAGGGATAGTAAGAGCCTCATCTTCAACTACAGCAGCTGCAGTACCAGAGAAATTATGTTTCTTCTGCTTAGTAAAAATACATTTGTGCTGAATTCTGTTATTTAAACTCTAATGGAATCATTAGGAATATCCATACATTATGAGTAATAGAAAATTAACTAAGAAAATCATCTACAATGCTGTCATATAACAAGCACAGTGTTTTTATTAGGCTTGAATTTTGGACGGCTAAATCTGATGAGAAAACCAAGCTGCTTATTCCTAATACCCATCTTGAAAGAGTATGAACCCCCAACTCATACATAAATAATCACGTGTAAACACTGAGCACTGAACTACTATCCCTAATTGAACGCAACTGACTCATTTCCCCTGTCTGGTATGAGGTCCTTCAGGCAGTATGTAAATGTAAATGCAACATTGTTGCTATATACCTGGAAAACAGTTATAAAATTGCTTTTATGTTTCTGTTTTATGCTATACCTAACCAATCTCCAAAACCATAGGAAAGAAATACTGCAAAATGGACCGTGCCTCTACATACAACCCATACACGTGCACATTGAATTAGTTAAATCAACATATTCCAGTAAGAGAGAAAAGATAAGCCAATAAGATAAGATTTTTTAAAATAGTTTTTAAAATAACAGGGGCACCTGGGTGTCTCTATCAGTTAAGCATCTGAGTCTCGATTTCAGCTCAGGTCATGATTTCCTGGTTGATGGAATTGAGCCCTGCAACTGGCTCTGTGATGACAGTGGAGAGCCTGCTTGAAATTCTCTCTTCCTCTCTCAACTCCTCCCCATTCTCTTGCTCTCTGCCTCTCTCTCTGTCTCTCTCTGTCTGTCTGTCTGTCTGTCTGTCTCTCTCTCTCTCTCTGAATAAATAAATAAACACAAGGGCACTTGGATGGCTCAGTCGGTTAAGTGTCCAACTTCAGCTCAGGTCATGACTCCATGGTTCATGGGTTCGAGCCCCACTTCAGGCTCTGTGCTGATAGCTGAGAGCCTAAAGTCTACTTCAGATTCTGTATCTCCCTCTCTCTCTGGCCCTCCCCTGCTCATGCTCTGTCTCTCAAAGATAAATACATAAACGTTAAAAAAAAAAAAAGTTTAAATCATGCACTCAGCTATGTTAACAATAGGGACAAAGTGCTCAGTGACACATAAGATGCAAAAATATATATATTTCTTAATTTTCTGAAATCAAATCTAATCCGGACCCAAGACTTTATTTGCCAGTGATGGCAAGAAGAGCACTACTAGCCACATTGGCTCCTTTCTTTGCCTTATTTGGTCCCAGGAAAATGTCAGATCACCTTGAGCCATAGCGCATGGTGGTCATTATTCATGTCCTAGTTCATTCTGGGGCAGGAGGCTGATCAGGCACTGCTCCTCAGAGCTTGTCCCCATCTCCTCATCCCCTCTCAGATCTTTGTCAGAGCTTCCAGGGAACCACCACCACTTACTGGCCAGTTTCTTTTTCTTTTTCTTTTTTTTTCAATTTTTAATGTTTGTTTATTTTTGAGAGAGAGAGAGAGAGAATGAGTAGGGGAGGGACAGAGACAGGGAGAGACACAGAATCCAAAGCAGGCTCCAGGCTCTGAGCTGTCAGCACAGAGCCCAATGCAGGGCCCGAACTCACCAACAGAGAGATGGTGATCTGAGCTGAAGTTGGACGCTTAACTGACTGAGCCACCAGGTGGCCCCTTACTGGCCAGTTTCGACCATTCTCCACAATGTCTCACATAAAGGCATGACATCCGAGTGAGTTTCCAGTTTCTACCTCCCAAAAACCTGCAACATTATTTGTTTGCCCCTCTCCTTTCTCCTTTATTGGTAATTATCATCTCGTTGACACTAACTGCTCATTCTTACTATGTAAAAGATCCAATAGTTCTCCCTTGATTGCTTCCTGTAACAATTGAGGAGAATAGTACAGAGAAGTGCCCATGACTCATTGAGTCAGGCTCCATACTCTCAAGTTAGAAAATACCTGTTTACTAAGGGGCGCCTGTGTGGCTCAGTTAGTTAAGTGTCTGACTTCAGCTCAGGTCATGATCTCACAGTTTGTGAGTTCAAACCCCACATTGGGCTCTGCGCTGACAGCTCAGATCCTGGAACCTGCTTCAGATTCTTCCTCTCTCTCAAAAATAAACATACATTAAAGAAAATTTAAAAAGGAAAATTCCTGTTTATTTATTCTGAGGCAAAAGAGAAAACAATAAAAGTCAATTCAAAAAAATGCAGCACTACTCTCCTGTTCCCCCAAAGATGAAGCCCATTCCTTTACAGACAGCAGAAAATAAATAACACGGTTGATGTGGGGCATCCTGCAATTTTAAATTCTCAATATCTCACCCTGTTACTCCTATACCACAAGCACTCAGAAAGCACATAGATGAATTTCTATCGAAGTTCTTCAACTACACTATGCTCTTTCATGATCCCATTTCCATATCTGTACATGACATTTTCTCTCCTGGAATGAAAATGCTGAATTTTCAAGGCTCAGTTCATATGTCAACATTTCTATTAATTAATTACTAACTTCTCCAGGCAAAAAGGTACTCTTTTCACTTCTATAGCATTTTAATATTACTGCTATCATATATTTGAGATTATATTATAATTATCTGTTTACTTGACTGTGTGTACCCCAGATTATTATCTCCTCCAGGACAGACACTGTTTCTATTTTATAAATATGCTTCCCGTAGCACACAGGCTCAACTTTGGAATAACTGGGGTGACAATAACAAGAGGCCAAAGAGGGATGCAAAGGCAAAAAAAAAAAAAAAAAAAAAAAAAAACCAACATCTAAACTATAGCTGGGGCCAATTTGGCATCAGGCTATTGGCAGTATGTAGATCTAAAGGGTTCTCATGGATGACTCTAGACACCAGCCGNACTTGACTGTGTGTACCCCAGATTATTATCTCCTCCAGGACAGACACTGTTTCTATTTTATAAATATGCTTCCCGTAGCACACAGGCTCAACTTTAAAAAAAAAAAAAAAAAAAAAAAAAAAAAAAAAAAAAAAAAAAAAAAAAAAAAAAAAAAAAAAAAAAAAAAAAAGGCCAACATCTAAACTATAGCTGGGGCCAATTTGGCATCAGGCTATTGGCAGTATGTAGATCTAAAGGGTTCTCATGGATGACTCTAGACACCAGCCGGTGGCTTGTAGTTCAGGGATCGATGTGTAGTGAGGTGTTAGTGTTCCAGCCAGGTAACCCAGACAATGGAGCAAGAGAAGAGCCAAAAACAAAACAAAACAACAACAACAAAAACACAAAAACCTCATCCCTAGGGCCAAAAGAATTTTTCCTTTGCATCCCTTATTAATATTAATCATCAGTGATAGTGGTAATGGTCATACCTGTTAATATTAGTAGTAAAGAAAAATGTCTTCCACAGTCCACAGCATCAGTCCCTCAGATCCTATTAACCAGAACTAGCTAAATGAAATAATGCACCCAAATATGTTAATACTGGTAATGAAATGCTCTGTGACTCACAAAATGCAAAAATAGTATATTTCTTAATTTTTCTAAGAACACCTAATCTGAACTCCAAAATTCTATTTACCAGCGGTGGCACAAGGGCACTACCAGCCATGTTGGCCCCTTCTCCCTTGCTTTCTTTGGTCCCAGGAAAATGGTAGCCTTACTAATTAAACCTAAGTCTTGATGCATGGAACTCATTCTTAGAGTCATCTGATCACTCACTGTCAACGGGGTTTTCTGAATTGCCTTAAATCAATAATGATACATTCCCTGGGTCTGGGTACATTGTCTTACAAACAAAGTCAGCGAGAAGGAAGTAGAAATGGCTGATGAGTAGGCCACAAACAGTATCTACCATAATCAGACTGAAAACAGATCCCCAAAGCTGCTTCTTGGCCATTTGGCTAAGATCAAATCAAAACAGATGCCCAAAAGCATCAAGAAGATGTAGAGAGATGGGAAGAATGAAAGGTAAGTTGTAAACACACTGCAAATAGATATAGAAATGTCAACATAAGTTAATGTATGGATTTTATAGTGAATGAATGAATAAATAGAGGGAAGGCATTTTGGAAAAGATAGTGACTTAAAATTCTCAGAATTAAAGAAAATATAACATCTTGGATTGAAAAATGTATAATGGCAAACTGGATAAATTAGGACAATCCCAGATTGAAACACACTATAGTGGAAATTAAGAACATCAAGGAACAATAAAAGGTTCTTTAAAGTTCCAGAAAGGAAAATCCAATCACTCATAAAGGAGTTAGGCTCAAACGGACATTGAAATTCTCAAGGACAACATTAGAGTCAAGAAGGCAATGGAGTTTTATTTTTAGAATATTGAAAGAAAAGCACATTATACCAGAATCCTATATCCTATCAAACATTTTCTTTAAATGTAAGTGTGAAATAGAAATATTATCAGGCACAAAAGGCTTCAAAAAGCTAATCACACAAAAATCCATTTGGTTTGTTCTCCAGCAAATAAAGCTATAGATCCAGGAGGATAGTACAAATACATGAGAAGTAAGGGTAAATAAATAACTTAAGGAAACATTTTAGTAAAAATACAATGGCCATAAGAAAAAGAAATCTAAAAAGTAAGAAAATGTCCACAACAGTCAAGAATTAAAGCCCTAGATGTTGTACAAATGGAGTATTTGCTAAAGTGTTTAACTTACTGAAAAAGATTTGTAGATACTTATAAGCTAAAAAAATTGATTTGACAAAAATAAACTTTAGCATAAGTCTTGGTAAAACACAGCCAGTCAAAGAAAATTCACTCTATTCAGTAGATATTAGGAAAGTAAGGGAAGTAAAGGGGGAGAATAAACAAAAAACTTTTAATAAATAAAAGAGAAAACAAAATGTATGTCAAAAGTAAATCCCAATATAATAGTAACTAGGAGAAATGGAAATGGTGGTCACCACTAATCAAAAACCTCTGATGGATTTTTGAAAAGATTCCAAAATAGTAAAATGAAAAATATGTGATGTTTACAAATCAAGGGATTAAAAAAAAAAAATGACTCCACACAAACAAGGACCAAAAGAAATCCAGAATCAGACAAAATAATTTAAACCATAAGTGATCATGAGGAAAAAACATAGAAAATATTATACACAGACAATGTAAAATAAGTCTGAATCTATCTTCATATAACAGTATAGTTTAAAAAAAGAGACCAAATAATATAGTCAAAAATATTAGATAACAACTTGGTAGCCTGAGAGGGAAAAATGGATAGATCAACAAAGATAATTAGAGATTACTATGATGATGATGATGATGATGATGATGGAGATTACTGCCAATGAATTGAACAGATCAAGAAAAAGCAAATATATTCATTATAGATTTTTAAAAAGCTCTAAATAATAAACTTTACATCAACTTAGATTAAGCATTGCTTCAAGCAACAGTTAAAAAATTTAGAAAAACTAATATTGTACAAAGCCACAAAGTCTCAAAAGATCCCTCACAATCAATATTATACATGCTGTATCTATAAAGCAATAAAAATTTTGGGATGCCTAGGTGACTCGATGGGTTAAGTGTTTGACTCTTGATTTTGGCACAGGTCCAAAGCTGAGCATGGAGCCTGCTTGAGATTCTCTCTCTGTCTCTCTCTTTCTCTGCCCCTCTCCCACTCTTTCTTTCTCAATAAAAATAAACATTTTTAAAAAATAAAATAATACATTCATTTAATAATTCATTAAAAAATTAATCTCTAGGGGCACCTGGGTGGCTCAGTCAGTTAAGCGTCCGACTTTAGCTCAGGTCATGATCCCATGGTTCATGGGTTTGAGCCCCGTGTCGGGCTCTGTGCTGACAGCCAGCTCAGAGTCTGGAGCCTGTCTTCAGATTCTGTGACTCTCTCTCTCTCTGACCCTTCCCTGCTCACACTGTCTCTATCTCTCTCTCAAAAATAAATAAAACATTTAAAAAAATTTTTTTAAATTAATCTCTAGAAGAAAATGCTTCTCAATAAGGCTTGGATTCAAGAAGAGAAATTATGAAAGTCTTAGAGCAGAAGGATATTAGTAGAACTGTATTTCAAAATCTGATCATCCATATGAAACAGATTTAAAGCTCTGTTGTGGTTTTAGTTGACCATAAACTCAACATGGACCAGCATCTGGAAAAATAAAATGGACAAATAGCAAATGAGATCTAAAATCTTTTTTAGTGCAAGTACAGTATCCAAACACAAAAAGTCAGAATTCATCCTGAATGTTGTATTCTGTAGAAGATGTCACACTATAAGGAGAGTTATACTGGTCAATAGAAGGAATTTGAGCAGCAGTAGTATGAGTCTGAGCCGCAAGGAATTGCGTATCCTTCAGTGAACAATGGAAGAGAAACTTCCAGGGTAATTCCTATAGAATGGCCAAACAGAGGACAATTTTCACTCATCTGTTAACTAGCTCATTTATTTGCTTATTATGTCAGTGACACTCTGTGTCACAGTGAAGAGCATGGGCAGCCTGTACAGATACAACACCTACCTCTGCCAGAGAGGCATGAAACTTAAAGCAAGTAGCATGATATTCTTGTACTTTGGTTCCTTCATTTGTAAATGATGACAGTAATACCTACTTCCTAGGTTATTGTGAAGATTAAATGATAATAGATATGACAGATAGATAGATGATAGATAGATAGATAGATAGATAGATAGATAAAGATGGATGGATAGATGGATGGAAGGATGGATGGAAGGATGGAAGGATGGAAAGATGGATGGACAAATGGATGGATGGACGGATGGATGGATGGATGGATGGATGGATGGATGGATGGATAGATAGATAATAGACAAAGATGGGTGGACAGATGAATGGATGGATGGATGATAGACAGACAGACAGATAGATAATACAGATATATAATTATAGATGATAGCATACTTACAGATATATAGTGCCTAGAAAAAAGACTGGCCTTCTTTGGGCCATCTAAGTATTAGTTGTTAACCACCATAGTCCAGGTTCTGGGCTGGATGCTGGGGATACAATATTGGATAAATGAAAGGTACTCTAAGATCAAGTCCTACAAGGTATGATAGGTCAAATTATGGAATTTTACTTAATCCTAAAAATACAGGGAAGTTGTTGAAAGATTTGAGATGGGCAGGCTACATGGTCCGTTTTGCTTGTTTTAAAGATTAGACTGGATGCACTGAGATGAAAGGATTGATTAAGGAGAATGGGAAGTTTCCCAAAGAATAGACACAAAGAGACAAGGGAAATGTTATTAAATGCCAAAAGCAAGTGTAAAGGAAGGCTGAAATTTTTAAATTTTGTTTTCTGAAAATGTGGTGTGGTTGGATTCAGGCGTGCATGTATATGTCTGTTGGGGGAGGTGAGGTTGTGGAGTTTATGTGTGTGTGCACTGTGAAGAAATCATTGGTGGAAGCCACTCTGCATTGGGAGTCGCAGCAAGTAACCCTCTGACTTTTATAAGGTTTCCAAACCTAAGACTTAATTTCCTCTTTTTGTAAAACATGGATGCCCAGCATTTTGAAGAGACCTAAATAAGAAACTGTATGTGAAAAGAATTCCTAACCATAAGGCACAATATAAATGTTATAGTTGTCATAATTATGTGGGGAATGTGGAGAGGGAAACAAAATCTCAAAGTCTCTTCTAGGATGTTTATTTTACCAAAGTAGAAGCATAAAAGATGGAAATGGGATATCACAAGGCAAGAAAAAGCACTGTGATTTTTTAATGTTTATTTATTTATTTTTGAGAGAGAGAGAGAGAGAGAGAGAACAAGCATGAGCAGGGAGAGGCAGAGAGAGGGGTAAAAAGCGTTGTGATTAATGTCTGTGATCACAAATCAAGCTTTTCATTTAACATCATCCTTCATCTAGAATAATGTTTCAAGGGGCCGCATCTCTGACCAACTGCTCTGGTACCTGACTCGCTCCCTCAGGATTTTGATTTCTACAACTTTTCCCCCACTGGGATAGTGACCAAAACATTTTATTAGCTATCCCTCCATCTCCTCATGTCCTCACATCCCTCTTTAACCCAGCTTAAATGCCGTGTTCTATCAATATAATCTTTCCTGCTCATATACCTAACCACCACATATGCAGCGCCCCACCTTTGCATGGTTCCCTGGAAAAATTCAAACCCCAGCTAAATTTAACTATCTTCATAGGCTGTTTCTGCCCCCTGAGAGCTGTATACATGGAGGAAAACAAAACTGCACCTATCGGACTCATTTTTATAATCATGTCCGCTAACCACAGTTCTACCACATTTCTCCTCTTATTCTTCTAGACTACTGACCAAGCAAATCCAATAGCCATTTTGCTACTACTTAATCATAAAAGCAACATTTTAACATTTTTACATTTAGGAAGCTACTCAACCTGGAAAGTTTGGGCTCAGTCCTTATTTGGGAATTCTTCTCATACAGTCACTTTGTCATACAGACCATCTATGTGAAGCAATAGCCTCCTTCCAATAAAAACATGTATACACACAGGCACAAGAATCTGCATAAGATCTGATCTCTCTTATCCTACTTAATTTTTTTCCCCTATACATTCACTTGTTTGTCAATATTCACCTCTCACCATTCAAACAGAAGTTTCACAAGGACAGGGACTTCATTTTATTCATCATTAAATGCCCATAGCCTACAAAAGCATTCAAAATTTAGTAGGTATTCAACACGTTTTATTTGAATGAATGAATAAATGAGTGACATAAATAATCACATTTAGGAAATTTCCAAGAAGATAAAAATAGCAGTTTAATTAGCAATGACAAATCAAACATGCTAACAAGAGATGATATAAATATTCCATACATGTATTTATTCATTCTTCTGGGGTATCTATGACTTGCCTGTTCCCAAAAATGATCTAAGGCCACTGTTATGTATATAGCATTGCTATTTATAAACTGAGTGCAGAATATTCTCTCCATCTACTATGAAGGAAAAAAGGAAAATACATGTGGTCTAATTGCTTTTATAAAATGCAAACCTTCATTAAAGGGGAAAAGGAAAGAGTAATAAGCCTTTCTTCAAATGATAACTGATGAGTTATTTGTTTGACTTTTTATGTAATTAAAAAAATCATACAAGTAGACAGTGCCAAAGTTGGGGGATATTTGAGTTAACAGAAACTGCAATGATTTTTTTTATTATTCCACGAGTGAAGATGCTAACTGAGCCTCTACTCTCTTCTTGAATATACCTATGCTTCCTTCCAGTTTAATTAGCTCCGAAGACAATTCCACATATGCCAAATACATACTGAAATTTTCCTCTTACTAAAAAAAAGTTCATTTTCAAATATTTACTATTATCATTTTGGCATAAAAACAAGTTTTCTCCCATTCTAAAATGTTTGAATTGGTCAAGACACGTTACATCTCTCACCTACATTTATATGTCTAATGTAAGTTCTTACCCAAAAGGAAAAAAAAAAAGAGCTATCTTTTCATTTCTGTTAAGAAAGTAATTTTCATGATGGGATTGGCTAGAGTTTGGAACGAGTTTTCCATAGAAGTGGAGAAGGCTTTGAGGCCATTAAAATAAAACCATACAAAACAGTAGGAAATGTACTACACTATGAGGAAAAACTCTATCCAGATCCCTGGAAACTGCAGCCGAGAGCTGAATAGGCCTTTTCAATCTCCAGCCTTTATGATTCTAGGTAACTATTCTGAGAATAGATGAAAAGAGTGGGTTTTTTTCTATCCGTGTTGAACTCCTATTAGCCTCTTGAAGAAATAGGGGTTTTGCAGAAAGTGTGAGTTTTCTAAGTGTTACCGAAATGTCCTTGTGTAATTCCCTTACAAAAAGGCAACCTAATAATAGCTACGTCTTCTAATATTAACAAAGCTGCAAAGTTACAAAGTCAGAATAATTTTCCTCTGCTTGGATGGCAAAAATCCTTCAATGCCCTTGTCTCTCTTTTCCCAATGTGCCACCTCCTCTATAGTCTATGTTTGCTCTTTAATATTTGATTTCACATTTGATTCCAGTCATCCCGATACGAAGCTGCGGTGTGAAGTGGAAACATCCAAAAAGGAGAAAAGATATGGCGGCCACCTTACCAAAAGCAAGTCCACTGAACTGTAAATCTACGCTGCATTTAATTACTCAACTAGACGGTATGTGGATAAGGTCTCCCGAGTGTGGGCTACACTGAGTGATTGAGTCAGCTTGCAGTAACAAGCTTTTCTACAGCTTAAAGCCAAAGGTTAACAGTATACATAGAACTTGAAGACAAGCATTGTTTTTAAATAGCTGCAAAACTAAAAGAATAACAGAAACTTCTTTTGTATGAATTCCTTAGTTTCAAAACCCTAAATGTAAATAGGGGAGTTCCGTGGAAAGGACTGTGTTCCCTCAAGCAAACTTACACGTATCCGGGTCAGTAACGGGGATGGAAAGCCCACCCTCCTCGTGCCAACTTCTACCACATCCACAGCATCATTAGCTTGTGTTTGTATAATGAATAGTGAAGATGATTGCACTTGTGAGATGAATCAGCAGTTCCCCATTAGAGCAGCACAATAGCACTGTTTTCTTTCTGAATCATTGTGGAAGGCGAATGGAAAAGTGACAGGTAGACTTTAGTCTCCATCAGTGATGGGAGGGGAATTCATGTTGGGAGCCAAATTTCCAAAGTAAGGCATACACGGCTTGCCAGCAAAACTGTTCACACCCCCACAGAGACCACAAACCCTGCAGCTGTAATTTCAGAAACACACATGTGTATAAATCAAGTAATTGCACACCTAACTATCCACTTGAGCCTGTGTGCCTGCATTTTTTTCAGGTGCCCCGGGCACTTATGCTATTTGGCTTTGAAAACAAGGTTTAGTTTAATTGACAGGATATTATCAAATTCAAGCTGACTTGTATGGACAAATCTCAAAATATGAGGGTGGTGTACAGAATCCAGCAGCACCTATGAACCTATGCGTGTTCTGCAAGGTCCTCGCAGCTGACTGAATTCTACACAACAGAAAGAGACAAAATGAAAACATTAGCCTAGTTCTAATTCATGAAAGTATGTTTCCAGAGCATTCAATGAAGCAACATCATTTTGAAATATTCTTGCCATTTATAGAAGTAGAGATGGAAAATCGAGCAAGCATTATTTTGTTTTATATATTTTAAAAGGGGATGAGGGAACGCTTTGGGTCTATTGGCCAGAAAACAATCAGATCCATGTTTCCATCTTCCAGCTGGGAGAAGACCCAGCAGACAACCAGAGAGTAGGCTGCTGGCTGCCCAGGAAAGTGAAACTCACCACAACCTGGAATCTGTCTGCAGGCTAAGCTCGTGCTCTCATTTTTCCAGGAAAAATTCAGATCTTTGGGACCTCAGCTCAGGTGTAGTTACCATTAGTCCTGTACAACTGCTTTACACGTTCCAGTAACTAAGATTAACGTGGACCAGTTCAACCAAAAATTCTGCTGCAATTTAACAAAAGGCATTTCTATGATTTCACCATGAGAGAAAGAAAACCATGGATGGCATCTATTTCAGAAAAATATTTAAACAGCCAACTTCTCATTTACTGCCCCCCACCCAAAGTTTACAGATTTGGGTTTACCAAGCACATATATATATATATATATATATATATGTATATATATACACACATGAGTATGCAACACACACACACACACACACACACTCACTCATGCACATCGTACAACCAGCAAATTCCTAATGGAATTGATATCAAAACTCTCTAGCAAATAATAAGGTACTCTGAATTGATGAAGGTTCTAAATGGACCATGAGAAATTCCACCTTAGCTTTCTTTGCATCCGGTTCATATTTTACTATGTAAAATAAAGAAATTGGATCAGAGGTAACATGGTAGCTATAGGTAAAATCCATCTGACAATAGAATGTCCCACGAGGAGGATCTTTCTTGAGACAAAGTCAGGAGTTGGCCAGAGCAAAGAAAAGAGAATTCTATGCAAGAGTGTTTCCCAAAAGTGTGTGCAAAATCCCACTGGCGCATTTGAACAAAATTTCCAGTAAGTCTTGTTTTCATAAAGTGATTATTAAAGAAACCCATTATATTTGCCTGTAACATTAGCCAAAAATAACACTTCAATATGACGGCAACAAAATTTAACCCTTTTTTTTAAACGACTTACAGATTTTTTTATTAACACTTTATCAAAGGCCTGGTTTTGAGACTTTTAGAACTAGCATGCTCCTTTTGCTTGTTATCAGGGAACTTGAAAATGTATAAGGTGTTTATGACCTATTAAAGGCCCATTAGGCCATAAAAATAATCTGCCTGTAAAAACACTGAGGGAAGGTGAAATGTACAATGCATAAACTACAATCTGATCACTGTATAAAGGCCTAGTAGGAAAAGCTATTGATTTCTTTCTCATTGAACAAACATAATAAATTACAGATGTATTAATAGGCTAAAAATAAACTTCAATCTTATACAAAGGAAAGAGGGAAAGCCATATAAGAAAAAAATGTCAATAAGAAAAGAAAATGTCAACAACCTACTCTACATTCGAAATGATGTCCATGCACATTGTGTGGGGAAGCATATGGGATCGTGATCAAAAAACTCTTTATTGACTTAGACTCAGCTACTTGCATAAGGACATCTTTTGGATAGCATAAAGATTCATAAGTCTGATTTTTCACATTCTAACAAAGTTCTTAGCATTTGTATACCACAAAGCATAGTTTCTGATATTGTCATGTAGTTTTTAAGCATTCCATGTGAGATAGTTTGGGGACAAGAGGGTAAGGAGAAGGCATGGGATGGGGGACTCAGCCTTGGGTGGAGACTCACTGCCAGTCCTAACCACCTGTGTGATATCAGGGAAGATTCTCACCTGTTCTGCCTCTACATCTCCACATCTTCAGAGTGGAGAATATTATTAAATTATCAAAATGTAAGTTTAAAAATAATAATACATCTAAATGACTCTGCCTGACTCAAAGAAAAATACTTGATATATTTCATAAGTTTTTATTATACCACTGCCTGGGGCCTTAAACAATTATGATCTTGGGTATTTCCCTTAACCTCTTTCCTGTTTCTTCTGTAATAATGGGATAGCACTATGGTCCTTCCCAGGCCTAAACATATGACTTTATGACTGCATAAACTCCTATGCCCCAAATTGGATCTGACCTCAGTGTTTTTGAGGACCAAATGCCAGACCATTCTCCGACATCCATGGAGGGCTGACACCTTCTCTGTATGGTGATAACATGTCCAGTCCCTGGGAAGGCCTGGAGGTTGAGCTATTCACTGTTCAAACATAAAACATATCCCAAAGTAATAATTCCCACCTCTGGGGTACAAATGTTGGTATATTGTCAAGAAATGCGAAATATAACAAGTTTTTTGGCACTATCGGTTAAATGAAAGTAATAATTGCAGTTAAATAACTGTTCATAATACTTATAGTATATCACAATATAAGTATATTGTGATATATTATTATAAACTAGTTTAGTAATAATTATATATTATAGATTTAGAACTTGAAATTGACTTACTTCAATACATATATATATATATATATATATATAGGAACCCAATCAAGTTTACTCCTATAATAATGTCATTTCATTTAATTTGTATTCTCACAACTTTCTCAAGAGAATCTTGGAAAAACCTTGAACACTTTGCTAATGTTAATGTATGTAGTAAATGTTTTGTAGCAAGGAAACAGGTAGTTCCCAAGAGTAAACTTAGGACATTATTTTAATAATAATATTTTAATAAAGGGCAAATGAATCAATGAGTAGACCTAATAAAATATTGATACAGTCCCTACAGTATGACTGAAAGATAACTGAAAATGTTTGTCTGCCAAATTGGAGTCATAGAGTCAAAATAGAGACATGTTCTAAATCCCTCCAATGCCTCTGCATTTCACATTCCTAAAACATTCTATTAATATGCTTATTAAGTATTTCAAGATACTTCTTTACAAGCCATGGCTTCCTTTTCTTTCCTCTTTCTTTCCTTCTTTCTTTCTTTCTTTCCTTCCTTCTTTCTTTCTATTAGGACTCTAACCCTATTACTCTCAAGCTATTTTTCCTACAAATAAACCACAGGGTTTTCCTAAGTGTCCTTAAAGAACCTGTAAAATCATTATCTACCAGAAAATCATATGTAGGGAAATAGAAAAGAACTCATGAATGCCCTACACACTGAGATAAATGCAGAGATAAGCATCATAATCTCATTACTACTAATTTGCTTTACCCATATTATTCTTTTTGTTGTCTAGGCCAGTTCGCTAAGGAAGTCCTGGGAATAACTACCAGTAGTACATTGGGACTTGTCAGAAACACAAATTCATGTGAGGCCCAGAAATCTGCCTTTTGACAAGCTCTCAAAGTGCTTTGGATAAATGTTAGTTTGAAAACCACTGGTAAAGACCACAAATTAAATCGTAAGTATTTTTAAATATTGAACAAAGTAACTTACTAGAATTTAAATAAAAATTTGGAGTTAAAGTTTTTAAAAATATATATATTAAGCAAAGAAGGCAAAAAATAATTTTGCATCCTAATAATTTTATCTCTATAGTAAGAAGTTTTTACTATTAATTGTTATATATTATAATAGCAAAAACTGTGAAAAGCAATATCATCCAGTGTTGTTAAGATTAAAGGAAAATAGGCACTCATATATTTCTGAAGTATGTGTGGAAAGCTTAAAATAATTTTGTAAAAGAGTCTGGAAATCTCTACTTAAATAAACACACATAAATCATTTGACCCATACATCTCATTTTGGGAAAATTACACTACAAAAATAAAAATGTCAGTATGTAAAGCTGTCGTGCAAAGGCATTTATGGCAACACGGTTTATATAGGCAAAACCATACTAAAGCAAAATCATAAGCAATCTGAAATCCCAGCAGTAAGGCAATGGTGAAATAAGTCACGATATAGTCATATTATAGAACATGATTCAGCTTTCAGAAAAGATGGAAAAGTCCTAGCAATAGTGTTAAGTAAAAAGAAAAAAGAAATTTCCATAAGAATATATCTAGTCTGTACCCATATATACAATACAAAGTACTTCCACAGGAAACCCTGAAAGTTCTGTAGATTGTTACAGTAAAGGCTTATACATATTTTTCTCACACAAAACCCACCAATCAGGAGGTCTTCTCCATCTCAAAGTTATGCCACACACAACCTGGAGCCTCTAAGGTTGCCCATGGTGACATATCACTTCCACTCGGATTTCATTGGCTAGCACTTATCACCTGAACTTTACTAATATCAAAAGAGAGGGGCCAGGAAATGCAGAGGATATTCAGTGAACACAGGTTGTCTCTCCCACAGTATGTATTTGTATAGTTTAGCATGAGCACATTACATTGTTAAAATAGTTGCTATGGAAGGGAGGTAACAGGGAGGCAGGATGATAAAGATTATGAACATTTCTATACATAATATTTAACTTGTAGCAATAAGCATATACCACTTTTACAACTGAAATAAAATTGTATTAAAATTAGAGATGTTTGTATATGCAATCACCTCGACACCATACACACATAAATCTACAGATGAAGTAGATTACTGATCTACAATGGGATCAGTTTGACTGTAAGAGAAAGAAAAGGAAAAGTCAGCCACTGTGTTTCAGTTTCCTGAGACGGTAAGAGAAGATGGGACACAAGACACAGACTGAAGAACTGATGTTAGTAAAAGAAAAGAAAGCTCTTCTATGGTAATAGGAGGGAACAGGTATAGAAGGGTTACAGTTAGAGGTAAGCTTCCATCTTTGATGTCTACCACATGAGAAGTACCTCTCTCACTGCTCTTGTATTCTCTGTCAAAGAGAAGTCAAGTTTTTCCAATGAGTGTGAAGGAGTAGAACGGCTTGTAGGGGGACTAAAGGAGTCTAAAATAATGGTTGTAGAGGAAGGATGGGAAATGTGTTGGCCAGAGAAGGATATTAGTGATACCAGTGTAACAGACACAAATGGACCTCCTAAAATTTCAGCAGCAGCTTCCTTCTTACCACTCACCTCCAAGACCACTACTCCCCTGTCACTGTTCCAACTGCAGAGCCTCTGTTCTGGCTATAGTTCACATTGAAACCCAAGGTCAACTCCATAGTTGGTACTTCTCACACATTATGTGCTCCATACTGTTATCCCTCATTTTCTAGATTTGGGTAAAATAATGTACTACAAGGGTAGGATCTGGCCTCTCAGAGTATCCACCAAGGAGCCATGTGCATAAGCCAAAGTTCAGGTTAATTATCTCTGGTAACGTGTAATGTGACCAATGGGAAACAAGAGACAGGATGGGGGCAGGCAGATGAATCCCACTTCTTTTTTTTTCCCTTCCATTTACCACTAAATGTGTAGTTCCTATTCGAAGCACAGAGCAAGCAAACATGCCTGCTGAGTGCCCTGATGTGTCTCTTCAAAACTTATCATGATGTGGGAGCCAGTGTGATGGTACATCACATTTTATTGCTCTGTGGGTATTTCCTTTGTCAGCTTTTCTTTTTATTAACCTTTTATACCTCAGCTTGACTAGCACAAAAAAACCTGCACCTTTACCTTCCCTTAGGCTCAGCCTTTTATAAGACCTGGACTAAGAAAAATGGTGCAGGAGGTGTCTCCAGGCAGGAAATGCTCCGGATGGGAACTTGGTATTGAATTGTTCATCTGGGTTAAACCAGGAGAGACCATATTGGTGGGAATTATGGTGGCACTTAAACTTTCACCTGTGATTGATAGGAATGAAGTGTACATAAAAAGCAAGGCATTGGGAAACCAATGGCTATGGCACTTAATCAGTATGCAAAATATGCTAATATAAAAATGTGCATTAGAATAACAACCCTAGAGACCATGTAAGAAGAAATGGTGGGTGTATTGCCATCCCAACCTCCTCCAAAAAGGAACATGTTTTTTAAAAGCCGAATTACCTGAGAGGTAGCTTTAAAGGACACTGTTATCTTTGTATCTGCAGCAGACTGTACTGAAAAGCAATCCCAGGATCCGGTTAATGTGTGACAGAAATGTAATGGACACTAAATGTGCAGCTTTCAGAAGTCTTATGTTATAGTCAAGACAGCAGGAAAGAAACAGTGGGACAATAAGATCTTCGATGGGAATATTTTGGTGAATGACCCCAAAATCTTGAAAGCCCAAGTAATACTGAACCATCTTTGCCAGGAAAAGTAGCCCCTTCCCTAGAAAGTGAATTGTGAACTGACTTCAAGCAGATGTCTTCCATAATGAGGAATGTTACCTCAAAGCATGGACCCACCATCCCTTTTTGCCAACTGTGGGGACCAGAGCTTTATTTCACTGACTGTCTTTGCTCAGTCGTCCAGGAGATGAAGACTAAACACGGCCTTGAAAAGGTCTCTCTGACTGATGGGACTCTTCAGAAGAGGAGCAAGGGCATCTCCAGTCTCACACACATAATGTAAAAGACCTGGATTCAATATAGGATCTAAGAAGTTCATGGAGGTAGTGGTAGACCGCAGTGTACAAAAACCTTGCTCCCCTCTGCATCAGTCAGGTTTCATAAAGAAACAACTGCAAGGTAGTATTTGACATTATGCAGTAATGGACACTGGTAAGACACCCTGTGAAACTGTTGTCTTCATGTCTGATGTTGGAACTTGAGGGCAGGCAGGAGAGAAGGAAGATGGATGAAAATGGAGAGAGCAGCAAGAAACTGAAACCCATCAGGACAATCTAAAAATCAGCCTTGATGGAGTCCGTGTCCTTCAGGAGAAGCTGATGCCTTTCATCATGGAACTAAACACACCCTTGGACCAGAAGTGAAAGTGAAGGAAAATCCATAGGATGCTAGGATAGCTGTATGCAGTGAGTTGAGCCAGCAGCTAAGCAACAACATATGTGAGCTATGACAAAAAGCTCCTGCCTCAACCTTCTGAGGGTAAAATATAAAATGGCTGGTGCTTTACTTCTTTTATACCTCAAATGATAATGTCCTTTGTGGCCCACCTAAAAGGAAATCTAAAGAGAAATTCTGGGAAACATATTCAAACTAGCCAACTTGACACATTACAATGCCACCATACCTTCCTTGAATTCTTTTGATTATTACTTTTTTCTAGGAAGGATTACTTCCCTCCAGTACTATGCCATACCCACTGCTGTTACCTTTGCCAGCTTCCCCACAGCGGATTCCGAGTACTGTGCCTATGTGGTCCCCCATCCCACACACTGAGCTCTCCATTTTAAGCCACCTTTCCACTTCTAGCCTTGAATAAAATGCCACACCTTAGGGCTTCCTGAATACCCACCAAAGTGCCAGGAAATGCACCCTCAAAATGCATGGGAAGTGGGAGATTAAAAGGAACTAAATGTTACATTTGCCCTCTTTTTTCCCTTCCACGGGCTACTCTGAGATACAGATCTTTAGGACCCAACCATAGAAATTCCCCGCCTGCTGAGAGAACATACCTGCTGAGTGACATGCTATGTCATTCACAGCCTACATGAAGCAGGCAACCGCATGATTACTCATTACATTGTGTTGTTTTCCATTTATTCATGCCTCACTCCCCATCTTTTAAATCCACACCATCAGCCCCATTAAGAACAGCGTATTAATCCTTCCCTCAAGCACTGTGCCCTAGAAAATCTGAAAAAAAAAAAAAAAAAAAACACGGAAATTTGAAGACCCATCTGAGGCTGGGGGTAATGAACATAGAGTAAAAAAATTATCTGCTTTACTTTGGTGATTCCTAAGTTCCACCTTCTTGTTCAAGTATACACATGAAAAAGAAGACTGGTTCATCCAGACCTGAGCTTTGTCTATTGAAAAGACAAATAGGTCACATCTTATACTTTTATTTAAGACAGAATGTTTTATTACATCCTTTCCAAATGTCCTGATAATAAAAACCAGTTCTGATGGACGAAGAAGAGTAGGACATTCTGGCCTCCATAGGAAGACAGGGAACAACATGGATATAATGGACCCTTAATAAAGAGAAAGAAGCATGGTTGGAGAGGGTTCTGATCCTGAAATCAAAGGTTTTTCAAACTTTCTGCTTCCTCACTGTTTTTCCCAGGATAAATCTGAATGTTAGCACAAGCATACCATGACGTTCATTCTTTTAACACTTAACCTACCTTCTGATTATAAGCAGAACACTTCTGGAAGATTCACGAGGATTGACAACTCTAAAAATGCCATTGTGATATATAACTGCCTGTATGAGACAAGGAGGGCCTATACACAGGCAATAAGAGAAATAGTTAAAGTACTTTTCTCTATATTTGAATGAAACCAACATTTATCCAGCATTCCTTATCGGCACGTATAACAGATAGCACTGAGCACATAAAAATGAATCAGGACTCTAATTTCAATAAAATGTGGTGATGAGTCCTATGAAAGAAGAAAAACATGAAGGGCTATGACAAGAAAAGCATCTAATCCCAGGACTATGAGATGACTTCTAGAAGAAATGTCAACTACCTGAGGTTTGAAGGGTAATTAGGGGTTATCCAGGCAAAGGAGGGGAGAAGAGGGTTTCAAAATGACCTCTGATGTGTATTTACCACACCACTTACTACACAGTTAAATATGTTCCAAGAAAAAAAAGTCTATGCATCATCTCTCAAACCTCATTTCTTTACTTGCTTTACTCCCCAAAACAAAGGGACCCAAGGGAACAATTCCTTCATTTGACTTGAACATAAAGATGCTGTCACAGAGCAAAAAGTAACCAAACTTGAAGCTTTTCAAAACCTGGAATGGATTTTAAATTTAAATACATGTATTAATATTCTAGTTGGAGCTGCTTTTCACAGATGTAGAGTTTTCTTTTCTTTTTTTTTTTCCAAGTACACTTATTTGTAGCTCAAGTAATTTCAGTAGCTAAATGTACGTCTGGAACCTCATGAGGTGATATGAAAGGCAGTGAGAAACAGTGACAAAGAGCGAATGATTTTCAGTTATTTACATATTGAAAAGAGTTTGCTTCCAGATTCCTGGTATATTATCAGCACTAAGTTCTTTTTTTCTCTCTCTCTCAAAAGAATGAGGTCTCCTTCTGAGTCAAACAATAACATCAGCCCAAGCCGTTGTTCAAGACAACAAGGCACTTCCCACAATGCAACTGGAATTTTACCTGCCCCAGTACTTGAGCACAGTTAATGACAGAAGAGACAAAGAAAGGCAGCCATGTGCTATCTTCTGTTCCTGAAAGCTGATTATTACAAGTTATATAAGACAAATTTGGTGAGATATGTCTTTTGTCTATTATTTTCGCCAATTTTCATTTTCTTTTCGCGTCTTCATTTGAGTCTTGAAGATGAACTATTAACAAGCCACATTTTCCATTCACTTTTACAATATTTTTTTTCTAATTTCTACCAGAACATCCACACAGGCAATTAAATGAATACCTCTTAACCTTTTTTGAAATACATCTGAAATATGCAGAAATTTTTACAAGCTGTAAACCATAGCAGGTTAAAACCTCAGGGCAAGTCCTTGACCTAAGAAAGATTATTCTCCATTCTTTCCAATGTGGTCTATACATTAGGTCATTCCTTTTCCTGCCTCTTTCTCCTTCTGTTTGATATATTTTTTCCCAGGGTGTCTTTGAAGCATCTAGCCTAGGAAAAGATGATAATGGTTAGTGGAAGCCGGCTACTCTTGGCAAGGCAAGAGGGTAGAAAGCGTTCACTGCATCTTGTCAGATTCCACACTTTCATGATCAAAAGTTAAATGGGAGCTCCACACTCTCCAGACATTCTTACCAAACTCCTTTCACACCTCAATACCAAATCCTTTCCATTATTATACTCATCAGACACTTTATTACTGTTCACATCAATAACAAGCAACACCAGCTTAAAACCCATCCCATCAGACCATCTACTGCCCTTCATTCTTCTAACAGTCCCAAGATCACTCTTCCTATTACCTGAAGATTTTATCTACTGCTCACTGGCACTCTCTCTATTACTACTTCTTAAGGAACTCTGGCCCCAATTTCACTTGTTGTCCTGTGGTGATTTTGAATAGGCCCACATTTTACTCTCAAAAGTGTTCCCATTTGGCCAATAAATTATACAGTCACCTTGGTCATATTTACTGGTGTTTGTGTCACTCAGATAGATGATTCCTTCAATTTCCAAACTTTAATTTCTTATTGCCTCTCCTTTGATGATATTGCTCTATAGCCTACCTTGATTATTCAATCCCATAATTCTACCATAAATCTTGTCATTATCGAACACTAAATATGTCCCCGTCACTGCTCACAATTCTTTGCTTCTGTAAACTTTTCCTTTTACCTTACTTCCTCGCTTCTCAGTGTATGCAGCTGACTCTAGTAAGTCATTAAAATCCATCCACTGCTTATGTCTCCCGCTCTCAATTTTCGCTCACACTTTTTCTTATTCCCTTGGCTAAACCAACACCTTAGTTTCATCTTAGTGAAATTAAACTTAAACTACTTAGGTTCAATTTTCTGCCTACTTTATACTTGTACCTAAATAGGTGACTGAGGTAAGAAGTTGAGGACAGACACACATACACATACACATATACATACACATACACAACCTTACACATCACTGTTACCATGCTGACTGTACTTACTTTAATTTGTCGTCACTTTAAATGGACCCTAATGCTGACTGAAAATTTTACTCTATTTCCCCAGACCATTTACCCTCCCGCTCACCTAGATGATTCCATGCACTCTCCTCTGTACTCAAAATTTTGAAATTCTCCTCCATCCTCTCTCAGCTGATGAAGTTGCTTCCCATTCTGATGAGAGAAAAGAAGTAATCAAAAGTGAACTTCCATAGGGTGCCTGGGTGGCTCAGTCAGTTAAACATCTGACTTGATATCAGTTCAGGTCATGATCTCACAGTTCATAGGATTGAACCCCGCATTGGATTCTGCACTGACAGCACAAAGCCTGCTGGGGATTCTCTCTTACTCCCTCTATCTCTGTCTCTCCCCTCACACACAGCTCTCTCTCAAAATAAATAATAAAAATTAAAAAAAAAGAAGTGAACTTCTACAAGTTCTACCGGCTCCCTGCGTTTGTGTCCCAATACACTGCCTTCTCTCTCTCTCTTTTTTTGTTTTAATTTCACAAGCTCTAGAAAAGGCCAACCTTTTAATTATCTGTTAATCTCGTCCAATGACCAGTAATATCATATCTCACCTTTCCTCCTAAGTTTAGGACATATGGGGGAAAAATAACATTTTAAGAAATACAGGATACACTGAATGTGAATATGACAAAGTCACAAAAAGCATCTGCTCCAGTAGTGATTCCAACTCTGTACTTAGAAACTAAAGAATGACTCACAAGATGAATTTGGAATCCAACTGGACCTTCTGGAGATAGAAGCAAGCCAAAATAGGAGACTAGGTTGGCTACTTTATTGTTTGTTAGCTTGTTTTCATCTAGCTTTCCCATGATCTATTAAGTAGTACTTAAGATTCCTGTAGTTTCGATTATTTAGTTTACCAGACCGGATTTGCTGTCTATTATGATAACTAGCTCTCTTTGCTTTTAATAGTTGAGCTATTAACTTAACTATTAATTAAACTGCTTCTTGGCCTTTGCCATCCCCTGGGCATTTCCTTTCCATCAAAATCATAGAGCCCATTTAAACTGCAGTGTTCCAAACAGCATTCCCATAGTAGAGAGAAAAGCCAACACAGCTCTTTGTAAAGATGTTGGTGCTGTTATGATCTATGTATTTATCAAGGCTCTCAAGCAGGAAATGCTGCAAGGCCCACTCAGCAATGAGCAGGTGGTACAATGATAAATCCACACCAGTAATTCCTTCGTCCACAATATACCAAAGTAGAAAGCCAAAATTTCATACAGTGTTAAAAAACTAAAGTATTTGTCATGTGTCAGTTTTATTTTCAAAAATAAACGAATGCATTATTAGTACATACTAATTCAGTTAATTATCACAAATCAGGGAGGCCGTATTTAGTGGGTTAATTTTCACAAAGTTACTGAGAAAATTTAGCTACTCAAATAGAGGAATGAAAAAAATTATTCTTTAAGACACACATTTTTAACAAATGTATTTTTCTATAACAAATATAAGTTACTTATAAGTTAATAAGTTAGCAGTCCTTGGAAAGTAACCATTAAATCAGTTTCCAAATATTACAGAGAAATCCTTTTGCTCATTTTAGTAAACAAGCATAAACATTCAACTTCATCACGACTAGAAACAGAGTAAGTGTGAATTTAACTCAAGTTTTGTAAGGCCCCATTGGTAAATAATCTCCAAATTTCTCCCTTACCAAAAGCAATGACTTTTCCATTCTCAAAAGCATTTGTGCCAATAATTTCACTAAATGTTTTTCATTAAGTATCTCTGAAAAGTATGGTCCAAGTTTTCAATTAGAATTTTAAATAAAATTATCTACGGTTTTTAATAATTTTACAAACAATTAATTCTTGACAATTTCCTTTAGTGAGGAGCACCAGCGTTCCATCAGCCAGTAGAGCAAATGGCTCCCTGAGCTATTCCACTGGGTCACAACTCTGGCATGTGTATATTCATATACTGCTCAATTTAGCCTGATCTAAAATGCTTCTTTCTTCTTGGATGTGAAACTTCAGAATTCATTCCCCCCATATATCCCTTAGATTTTTGTTCTTATACATTACTAGAGTCATACAGTTCTTTTTGTTGCCATTGTTAGTTTCTCACTTCTCCCAGATTTGATTTTACAAGCGGTCCCCTAGGTCCCGTTGGGATCTGACTCTACCTATAAGTCTGGTGACTTGGAGGGAAGTAGGTGTAAGGAGAATTGGTCTCCTGTTGCAAATGAACTTCCATAGATGAAGGAGGTATAATATCTTTAAGCAAGAGAAGATATCCTTCATCAAACAAGGGGAGAGATGTGCTGAAGTGATCGACAAAGGCTCAGGATGGGATGAGAGTCCTTCACTTATTCTAATTGATCCTCAGCTAAACTGTGGAAGACTACTTTTACCTAATGAAAACTCTAACATTCACAAGAGTGACCTGGTAAAGCTGTGACTCAAATAACAATGTATTGCAGCAACACATTTTTAGTTTGAACTTAGTCACCTTAGCTCTGTAACTAACAGAGAAGTTCTCGTTGACAGAGTCATGGTAAATCTCTTGTTTTCAGTGCATCCCTCTGACAAGAATTTGCGGACCTGAGTTTGTTAACTCTTACCCGATAAGCTGTGAGATATTATTAGAAGGAGCTATTGCCATTCATAGTGCAATGTGGCCACAGTACCCTGATCCCTCCACTACTGGGAGTGAGCCTCCAAAATATCACCCCTGGATGTTAATGGGATGTTCATGACCTTTTACCAAACCCGGAAGAGATGAGCTATCCCAGATTCTCTACAATCCCATTTTCCTGAGGGAATTTCATCTGAAACTTGATTATTTTGTGTCAAAAATCCATCTATCCCGTGTTCTTGATTGCAAGAAAGACAACACACTCTGGTGAATTTTAAACAGAAAAGGGATTTCTTACAAGGGAAACAGGTAGGTCATGGGATCAGTCAGATGCCTGGATAACACAGGCTTAAATGAGAGGCAGTAGGGTGTCTAAGGAAGGCCAGATGGTGGAACACAGCCAAGGTAACATACAGAATAATCACAGCTATGTCCTTGGCAGAGCCATCACCTGACACCCACCACCACAGTTGCTTGAACTTGGTGCTTCCTTTATGAACTCCTCAAATCTCCTTAAATATTTGAATTATTCCCTTAAGACTCAAAGTCTTTGATGGGAGCATTCAATTAGACAAGTCCACCACAAGTATCCTTCTGAGGCTGAAAATGATCATCTCTTAAATACAAAGATATATGGACATTACCTTACCGCAAAAAGGCAAATTTGTACTTAACACTAGCAATAAGCAGAAACAAAATATATTAGATAATACCTTGTTCTCTATAGAGTGAAAAACTAAAATATGTTTGAATATATGTGCAATAAAATGTACAGATCATTTGTGAGGAAAACAACATTTACTGAATGCCATAAAATAAGATCTGAATAAATAGTGAAATATATCATGTCCTGAGAAGGGGAAATCACTAGTATCAAAATCCCTAAACTTTTATGAAATCTTATCATTAAATTCAAATAAATCACAATAATTTTTTTCATTTCTTTCCATTGGTCTTAGTGAGATGATTCTGGAATTACACAAGGAAGAGTGAAAGAATAGCTAGGACAATTCTGAAAAATAAAATAGTGGCAAAGGAATCAAACTACCAAACACTAAGGGTAGTTATAAAGGCATAAAAATTAAGACTGTATCATATTAGCCCAAAATATCAGGTTAACAGCAAGCAAATGAGTGGAAAGGTAAACAGGTCCTAAAATTCTTATGTACTTATGGAAATATAAGGTCTAATAAGAGTACTGTTTCAAATCAGTGGAAAAGAATAAACACTTGATCAGTCTGCTAACAATTTGGAAAAAAGGTGTTAGATCCTTATCTCACATCATTTATAAAAATAAATTCTACTTAAATTAAACAGCTAAAAAATATAGAAAAAGAAATATATTTTTATATGTCTCAGAAAATTCTTGGGGTGTTGGGTTGGCTCAGTCAGTTTAGTGTCCAACTCTTGATTTCGGCTCAGGGCATGATTCCAGGGTTGTGGTTGAGCTCTAGTTTGGGCTCCACACTGAAAGAGGAAATTGCTTAAGATTCTCCTCTCTCCCTCTTTGCCCCCCTACTGTGATCTCTCTCTCTCTCTCATAAATAAATACATACATACATACATACATAAAATTTTTAAAATAAAGTTCTCTTTGGGTTTTTTTTTTTCTGTTTATTTTTGAGAGACAGAAAGACAGAGCACAAGCAGAGGAGGCACAGGAAGAGAGAGACAGAGACACAGGATCTGATGCAGTCTCCAGGCTCTGAGCTGCCAGCACAGAGCCCAGTGCAGGGCCTGAACCCACAGACTAAACTATGAGATCATGACTTGATCCAAAGTCGGATCCTTAGCCAACTGAGCCACCCAGGCACCTCAACAGAGTACCATTTCTTACCTATTACTTTGCAAAAATTAAAATGATGTCAAGGACGTGGGGAATGAAGACCCTCACATCATCCTCACAACAATATAAATATATGCAACATTATGAAGGTAAATTTGATGACACCTTTTAAAATTTAAAAAGTATAAATCTCTAGAAAATCTACGTTTTGGTGTCAGCTCTAATGAAACACTGATTTATATGCACAAATGAAGAGAAGCAAAGATATTTATTAAAGCAATGTTTGTAATGGCAAAAAATGAAAGTAATCTCAATGCTTTTCTCAGCAGAATTACTAAATATATCAGAGGACATGTTTGGTAGCGTTAAACAGTAGCAGATAAACTATTGAGTGAAAAAAAGCAAACTGCAAAAGACTTTATGTAGTACTGATATATTTATACTAAAATAACACCATATAGAGCATACAAATTATATTTCTATGTATTAATTCATATAAGTTGAGACACTATTCATTGAGCAGATACAATGGTAGCTTCTAGAGAGGACAACGGAACTATATATGATTGTTAAGGGGGCACTTTCAATTTATTTCTGATATTTTAATATTCTTAAAATGATAATGTATTCATTTATTATCTAAAGATTTAAAACTAATATTAAATCTTAAAAGTTTTCCTGTTGATTTAATTGCTGAAGAAAATAACAAAATTTATTAATATCATTATACTACAGTCACCAAGTACATCTGCTTTTACATATGTAAAGAAATGAGCCGGGGCGCCTGGGTGGCTCAGTTGGTTAAGTGTCTGACTTGGGCTCAGGTCATGATCTCACAGTTCGTGGATTCGAGCCCCATGTCGGGCTCTGTGCTGACAGCTAGCTCAGAGCCTGGAGCCTGTTTCAGATTCTGTGTCTCCCTCTCTCTCTGACCCTCCCCTGTTCGTGCTGTCTCTCTGTCTGTCTGTCTGTCTCTCTCTCTCTCTGTGTCTCAATTTCTCTCTCAGAAATAAAACATAAAAAATAAAAAGAAATGAGCCATGTATCCAAGACTGATTTTCCCAGTGAAATTGAATAAACTTTTCTTTAATAGTAGAGGGAAAGATTCTCACATGAATCTTTGAAATATGGGATGTGATAACATTTCTTTGTTTAATTAGTAATGTCAATTAAAGACCATTTCTATCATGTTAGGCCATTAACTCAAGCTGTAGATCTCAACAATCTATCAACTATTTTTCAGGACCAAAAAAATGCATAATTTTTAATATATATAATAAGATGTCAGGATTTTTTTTTTTTTTTTTTTTTTACCAAAACCAAACAAGGCTGCAAATGGCTTCATCCCCAAGAACCTAAGTTTTCCTATTTGGTTACTTTTTTAATTTATTGGAGAAATAAATTTATGATAAATTTTGGGTAAAATTTTAAAAATCATATCCAAATAATAACACAGGATGTAATGAAATACATTGCAGAGTTGAGTACAACCAAAGCTGAAAGTAGGTGTCTCCCCACTGGATTTTCACAGAGAAAGAAAGAACCGTCCAACTTCTGCCCAAGCTCACCGTGGGGGCATTCTGAAGGTACTTTTCAGTAAGAACTACCACTATCATTCCTGAGTCCATGTTTGATCCAAATATTTATAACCACCTGCTGTAACTATCAAACACTTGGTACCACAAACACTTCGTCTACAAATTAAGCTTTCTTGGTTTAGCAGAAATAGAAAAATTAATAAAGAAACTATCCTCTTGTGGAATATGACCTAAAGTCACTAACATCAGGCCCAATAGACAAACTGTTATTAAAAAACAAAAAAAAGCCTTCGAATATGTTCTCTCTAAATCTGGGGTTGGAAGGTATGTTCTATAAAGAGGAGGAGGATTGACTGAGCTTTTGTGGATCATTTGGTTGTTGTCATATCTACTAAATTCTGCCACTGTAACACAAAAACAGTCATACGATACCTAAATAAATGTGTGTGGCTGTGTTTCCATAAAACTTTATCTATGGACACCAAAATTTCAATTTGAGATCATTTTCATGGGTCATAAAGTAATACTTTTATTTTGCAACCATTTAAAAATGTACAAGCCATTCTTACCTTGCAGGTCATGTAAAAAAGCAGGAGGCAGGTGGTGTCTGGTCTTGAACAAGAGTTTGCCCACCCTTGCTGTGAACTGCAGAAAATGATCACTAAAGTTTAAACCATGATTTCTGTGCACTTATTACTTTGTGAAAATAATTTTCCAATTTGTCTAAAATTAGTCGTTCCTGTGTGGGTCAAATAACATGTCGTCGGCAAAAGACAAAAACAAATGGTGCATGAATTGTGTGACCTTCAGTAAGTTTAGTTGTAAAAGTAGAATAAGTATAGTATTTCTCTTCACAAACCTTTCTGATGAATAAATAAGAGAATGAGAATCATCTAGGTCATGGGCATGATACCTAATAAGAGTTCAATAAATGATAGATTATTAAGAGGCTGCATGCAAGTCTCTGGTCCCAAGGGCAAGTACATCCTTAGTGTGAAGACAGATGCTAGCAGCTACAACAGCAGGTTTCTAATATTCCCATCCCATTGGCAAGATCATCTCAACAGTACGAAGGATGCAATTAAACATTCAATTCATCCAACTCCCCTGATTGTGGTTCTCTGCTCATCAGAAAACATCCTCTAACAACGACATGGCTGTTCACGCAATCAATTTTCAGATAGTCTCAGGCTTGCAGTACTATTGTAGTACTGCAAACATTCATTTTTGCACCTGATTGTTAGCCTAGTTCACAAGAGAGCATCCCAAAAGTTGAATCCACTGGTGATAACTTAAAAAATGAGGTTTCTGAGGCTACAGGCTGAGGGGTAGACCCTGAAATTTGGTAAATTCATCAACATAATGAGAGATGGTCATGAAGACCTATTCCCATGTGCTAATCTTCATCCTGATATCGTTGTCCATGCCCCTCCCCCGTGGGTGGGGTGCTGAGTAGGCTGTTCTAGCTATGTGATCTCTGTCTGGGTCTGGGATCTTTCTGCAATCTAGGTCGTCTGTCTGGCTACTAGAATCTCCCAAGTAAATGTCTGCAAAGTGACTTTTAAAAAAAATTTTTCTAGTTTATTCATTTTTGAGAGAGAGAGAACATGCAGGAGAGGGGCAGAGAGAGAGGGAGACACAGAATCTGGAGCAGACTCCAGGCTCTGAGCTGTCAGCACAGAGCCTGACATGCGGTCCAACTCACAAACAATGAGATCATGACCTGAGCCAAAGTGAGACGCTTAACCGACTGAGCCACCCAGGAGCCCCCAAGAATGAATTTTTAAAGAGGCGATAAAAGAAAATAAGTAGGGGAAGGAAGGAGGACATTATCCTCACACCAACGTTATTAATTCTACTTTGATCAGAAATATTTCTTAAAATACCAGTAAACTCCTGCTATTTAAGATTTTTTAAAAATACACATTGTACCCATGTTGATACAGGCAAACTATTCCAGTGTGCTACCGGCTGGTTGTCATCAATATGAACCTCAGCTGTCTTTTGGGGATCATTCCAGACTGTGGGAAATTGCACTGCACTGACTAATGATCAATTTGTGGTAGACCGTGGAAAGGCTGTGCCTGACTCACAGAAATTCTCATTAATGCCTTGATCTTTCTCCTGCAAGCTGATTGCATCTGTTAGCCTTCTTACCTAATGTACTTCTAATCTAATGAGTGGGCAGTGATGACTTTTGGTAAGGTTTTCATTAAAAATTTGTTTCTGACTTTTTCTTTAAGCATATATATATTTTTCCCTTTTATATGCAAGACAAATGCATTTAGCCTGCAAGTAGAGCTAAACACTCTCAGAGTAACTGACTCATTTAGCAGTGCCTGGCTTCCTGTGCTTGTCAGCGGCAGGTGACATTTAGCACAGGCTTTATCTCAGTTGTGGTAATTACTGGGCTGACATGAGCTCTCATACACAGCACAGATTGTTTTCAGCAGATGTAACCAAGCAACTCTGCTTTCTCTGGAGCAGTTATCTGGCTTTTAAATTGTGGCATCCCACACAGATACACACACACACACACACACACACACACACATACAGAGTTTAATGTCATTTTTATGGAAATAGACTTTGTTGCTCCGAGTATACTGATTTATGCCGTGAGGTGGTAGAATGGGATACCCTCATTGTATGCAACTTCTTCACGACATGCTGGTAGTGAATCCTATTAGCAGAAAGGTTATTGTTATTGTAATGTATCTCAGCAGTGTACCAAATGCTACTTTAATGATGTAATTAATATGCTTGAATTTACCATTTGATGTTCTTAGGTACCAATGGTGTTACTGTTGGAATGGCAATGATTATGATTTTTAAAAATTGGTGAGGGGCGCCTGGGTGGCTCAGTGGGCTTAATTAAGCATCTTGGTTTCAGCTCAGGTCATGATCTCACGATTCGTGAGTTCAAGCCCTGCGTCAGGCTGCACGCTGACAGTGAGGAGTCAGCTTGGGATTCTCTCTCTTCCTCTCTCTCTGCCCCTCCCCTGCTCATACACACATGCACACTCTCTCAATTAAACTTCAAAAAAGATTTTTAAAAAATTGGTGAGAACAGCATTTTTTTCTTAGAGAAGTTGGAATGGAAAGACAGTGTTTTAATAAAGGAGTCACATTTCCTAACATCCCTTAATTATTTGTGTGGGACCTAGTTTAGTGAGGCACCAATTTTCCAGATAATTCTTAAATTCAAACAACTTCACATTATTTATATTTAATCAGATTACTTATCCTGAGTACCCAGATATGAGATAAATAACATTGCCTGGATCTTTAATATTTTCAGTTGAAATTGATAGTCTCATATCTCCAGACTCTAAAATTACTCTGGTCAGTTAGCAATTATATTACAAAAAATACATAATTGTCCAGAACCATAACTCAAAAACATGTCAGTTACATTAGCTTTGCTATAAACTCTAACTATATAAATGCTCAAACTTTCATTTAAGCAAATCGCATGACCAGACACCATGCTGTTTAATGGATCGAGACAAGAAGTAGAATTACTAATAATAAATTACTACATCGCAGATCATGAAATATATGCAGGCTTCAGCCCAAGAATTCGGAGCAAAGTGATACACTGATGGTAGTAAGTTTGAAAGAGGCTCAGGTCATGCCAGGGCTTAAGAGAAATAATGAATGGAAACCTAGCTAATCAGAGAGTCACCCAGTGCTGCTGTGACCAAGAGACAGAGAGAGAAGTTGGGTATATAACTTAGGAAAACTGTTCCATTTGTTAGAAAAGAAAAAAGTGGTGAAAACATCTCAGAGGAATGTCTGAGACCTTTAAATGTTATAATAAATGTTGGATGATTTGAGGTTGAGTCAGATTGTAATTACGCAAAATAACGTTTTCTGTTAAGTAGAATTTCCGTAAGAAATTTTAACCTCTGGCATTTAAGCAGGAAGGCAAGGGGTGAGGTACTATCATGAATAAATGTGGAACCTGAGCAAGATGCGGACTTCTCAAAAAAACTGAAAATAACTTGCTAGCCTGCCCTCTGGTTCCACTGAGAAGTTAAATGTATTGTGAGAAAGTATCTGCCACTTAGTGGGCTGAGCAGGGACGTGAAATAAAAACACTGATGGATAACCTCATATAGAACTTTTAGTTCATTATGAGGGAAGCTGTCTTTTGATGGAATTTACCTATGGTATGTAAGTCATTTTAAATGGCAACTACTTTTTAAGAATGCATTTGCCCCTCATGTCATTTTTCAAACAACTGAATGTTGATTGGAATTAAAATTCCACTCACTTGACACAGACTCTGCCTCTATGCCTCTGGTGCCAGGTTATTTCAAATCCTTGTGTCAAATGTTAATTGACCTCATGATTATAAGGGATGCCCTGGTCTCAGGTTTCCGCTCCAGAGCACAGATTTACGATGCACAGAGAGGGATAAGTTTTGTACTTTTTCTCTCAGTGTCTTCTCTGCCCATCAAGGAAGGAAATGGGATGGGCCAGACAATGGAGAGAGAAAAATTTTGAGTCATAAGCAAACCTAAATTCAAACGCTGGCTGGCATTCTACCACTTTCCAGTCTTGGGCTCCTTCGTTATACAAAGTCATTGATATTTGCCACTTAGCTCCCCTGCAGTGTGGTTAGCAAAATATGACATGCTGATATGTCTGAAATCTTTACAGGGAAGCCTTGAGAGCACTGTAAGGAGTTATCACTGAAGTTGAATCTCAGAAAATCTCCTAATAACGATCCCCCTTATAAAACATATACCCTCTTTGAAAAGTGAATTTCAAGCTTAGCAAAAACCACCATAATAACAGGGCTGAAAACTGAATCCTTCCACTTCCTTATAGACCACAAGAGAGAAGGAAACCATGCTCTAAGTATCCGCCCAGTGAGATGAAAGAGAACAGATCCCTTACACAGCCTACGCCAGGCCACCGACACGTGCGATCAAGGCACAGCTGTGGGCTGGCTTTGGAAACAGACCCTGTCTCACAGCCCGTCACTTAGAGGTCATAATATTTTAGTGGCTCTTCTCTCTGAACAGAATAAAACCTGCAGATAGTTAAAGAGAATGAAAGTTCAGTTTAAAGCAATGGAGTGTAAGGAAGGGTAAAAGGGAGTTGATGAGAACCAAATGTCTCCCATATGGCTCTGCACAGAGCTGCTGGAGGGCCATATAAAAAATTAATCCAACTCATATAATTCTGCTCAAAGCCAAGTACGTGCACGTAATGAAAATACAACTCAAACATGACACATCTGGGTTTTCTGACAACATTGTGGGATGCCGAGTTAATCTGCCTTAATAATTGATTCTTGGGTTGCAATTTATTGTGGTTTTTTCCCTTATGTTTTAGTATCTGATATAGTTGGGAATAGATGTCTCTTCCTATCTTAGAGGATAAAAGGACTATGAAAATTTACCATCCCTCCAAGTGATACCACTTTCTTACAGATGCATACTCAGTGACTACTATTTTTGTATGTTAAGAGAAAAGATAAGTTCTTCTAAAAGATAACAAAGCTTTGTAATCCATTAATAGAACATTCTGGGAAGTTCAAGCTGTTTTCCGCCCTTCATTTTCACCTAAACAGTTGGGATGGCAGGAGTGCCAGGGTGGCTCAGTCAGTTAAGCATTCGACTTCAGCTCAGGTCATGGTCTCATGGCTTGTGGGTTCAAGCCCCGTGCTGGGCTCTTGGCTGACATTGTGGAGCCTGTTTGATATTCTCTCTCTCCCTTCTTCCTGCCCCTCCTCTCCCTCTCTCTCTCTCTCTCAAAAATAAATAAACATTAAAAAAAGTTGGAATGGCAAGATTTTAGAGGGATGTTCTTACAGATAATTTTAGTAAAAACAAATGATACAATGGGCTTGAACAATATCAGGTGTGGAAGCAGGACCATTCTCAACTGTACACTGATCCCAACTTCATTTGTCTTTCTCTGGAAAACATATGCAGAATGAAATAAATCAAGCTGTAGCATGAACTACATGAATAATTCAAGGCCTATATGCCAAACTAGAAACTACATACAAGCACACACAGACATTGATTGATTTAATTGTAAAGTTGGCGCCAATCCGTTCTACAGATTTGTTTAATTCACCTTTACTTCTTCAAAATGCAGGACAATATTTAAGACACTGTGGTAATTGATGAGTTAATCCCATATCTAGTGTGCCCATCATTTCAAACTTGGCTCTGGGTACTAGAGATTCGAGAATGAGAAGATCCAAACCCTGCCTTCAGAGAGCTCACAGTTCACAGGGGGCACGTTTGGGTTAATGAGCAGTTGCAAAACACTGGGTCAGTCCCCTCCTAAGGGGGTTCCCATAGGGAACAGGTGTACAGGCAACAGAGGCATTCGGAACATCTCCCATTCCTAACTCCCAATAAACTGATTATAAGGGTATGCCATGATGCAGGTGGGACAAAAAGACCGTTTTATTCAGCTCTGTGCTTTGATGAAGCTAGTCCCCTCAAAAGGGCTCAGCAAGAGTATAAGCACTAAGGGAACACTTGAGCAGCTCTACCTCAGAAACAAATTAATTAATAAACAACACATAAAAAGTGTGAGACCCTGGGCATGAGAAAATTAGGAAGCAGCACTGCCTAGAGATTAGGCTGAGACACAGTTTCTAAAGGACCGATGAGAGATAACCAGGAAGATACAGATTTCGTGAGGTAGGGCTATTATAGACAGGAAAACTAAAAGAGACACTTACCATGGTCTGCAAGCATGATTACTAGAAAGATAGAAGGTCAAAAAAGAAATCTACGAATAGCTCTGATCCATTATAGGCTAAGTGGTAAAGATGAGGAGCAAGCAACTTCATTCAGTAGGTTTTGGGGTCCCACAGAGAGCCCCTCTTCCACATCTCTGCAGAGGCTCAGCCTTGCCTGAGCCCACACCTACAGACAAAGTCCACCTGATTGCATACGCTGAGGCTGGTGATCCTCGGCTATATTTATTTACATATATTGCCATCTGGGAGACTTTTAAAACAATTCTTTTACACTTACTTGGTTCTGTTCTTGAGGCGTGAGAGCCATCATAGGGACAATGAAGAGGACGCACAGAGAAGAAGGACAATGCAGGCTTTTGCCCATATTGCAGTTGGCAGGGATGGAGAGAGTTCGTGGAGAAAAGAGGGACAAAGCTGAAGATGTTCTTGACGTAAGAGTATTGGTGAGAACTGAGTGGTGACTGGCTAGCCCCTGGACTGGTGAGCTCCTATGAAGCAACTGTGGATTCCCAGAAATACTTCAGGGCATTTTCAAGGAACATGAAGTTTGAATTAACAATAAGCAACCAGAGGCATACCGGGGTGGCTCAGTTGGTTGAGCATCAAACTCCTGATCTCAGATCAGATCATGATCTCACAGTTTGTGAGCGGGCAGTGGGGAGTCTGCTTGGGACTCCCTCCCTCTCTGGCCCTCCCCTGCTCATGTGCATGTGTTCCCTCCCTCTCAAAAATAAACAAACATTAAAAATAATAATAATAAGCAACAAGAATAAGAGTTACTCATTCCACTGTGGCTTCAGTTTTATAAAAGGCTGGGAAGAACTGGTGACATTTGGCTACAGTGTGATATCACCAATAACTTGTACTATACTTTGTATGTTTTCATGGTTCTCCGTTCCTCTAGAATCTTACTTTCTTGCTTCCTCTGTGACTCTTACTTTCTCATCAAAGGTCTTGGGATTTTCATCTATTATTGGGCAGGTGAGAATTTTTCACTCTGGTGGGTCTATACATTCTTAAATGCATTTTATTTAAGTCAGATCTCAGCTCATTTTTTCCTTTATAAAACATTTCCATTCTCTTTAAGTTTTTGAAATTATCAAATTACTATATGCTTATTATAACAAATAATATAATAAAACATGTATAAATGTAATGTTAATCATCTCCTTCCTGCACAGGCTCCAAAACTCTAATCTCATTTCATTAACATATACATACCTTGCAACTTTCTTCCTTCATCTAATGATGTTATTTGTATGTCCCTACAAATCAGCAGTTATAAATCTAAATGTATTTCTTTCATCTAATCATGTACCAGAAAGTACATTTTCTATAGATAGCTTCATATCATTCATGGTGGATTTAGAACTATTTTATTGAATATATATTCAGATGAGGGCTCACCTTATAAATACATGTAGTTTAATGTGTTTTCCCATAGTGAACACAACTATTTAACCTTCATCCACGTGAAAAATAAAATGCAAAGCACCCTAGAAGCTCCCTGCCCCTCAAACCCACTATCCTCCTGCCTAATGTTTACTATCCTGTCTTCTAACATCATAGTTTTCTCTTTTTAAAAATTTATATAGGGGCGCCTGGGTGGCTCAGTCGGTTGAGCATCCGACTTCGGCTCAGGTCATGATCTCACAGTTTGTGGGTTTGAGCCCCATGTCGGCCTCTGGGCTGACAGCCAGCTCAGAGCCTGGAGCCTGTTTCAGATTCTGTGTCTCCCTCTCTCTCTGACCCTCCCCTGCTCACGCTGTGTCTTTCTCTCTCTCTCAGAAATAAATAAAACATTAAAAAATTTAAAAAATAAAAATAAAAATTTATATAAAGGAAATCATCAGTATGTATGCTACCATGTCTGAATTCTTCCATTCAATGATTATGAGTTTTATCCATATTTTTGCATATAATGTGTTCATTTTCTTTACTGTACAGGAGTCTAGTAAACAAATATAACACAATTTGAGTTGTGTTCAGTCTGAGAACTAACATTAATAAGGCTGTTATAGGCCTCAAAATAGGGAAGCCACCCCCCGCCCCGAAACTAGTCTCTAATGTATCAAAAAGAAAAGCCTTCTCTTTCAAAGTTCTTGTTTCTGCAACAAGCTTCAAGAGTCTAATTTGAAATTCAAAGTGAAGTTCGATTAACTTATTTCCCTCAGCATTTCTGAAATACCAAGAAGAGTGTGGGTGGAATACTCTAGCTGCCTGGACTGAAAGCTAGAGGCTCATGTTTCAAGGAAGTGCAAGCGTAGGCTCCTGAAAGGGACTGGAAGATGCCGGACAAACCTGCAATAGCATTCGTCTCAGCAGTGAGGTCTCTGCAGTGAGGTCTCTGCAGTGAGGTCTCCGCAGTGAGGTCTCAGCAGTGAGGAATGGCAGGACTGACTCTTCTCTGCATATCAGGATCCAATCGAAGCCAGGAATCCAGTAGAGGTGATAGCCAGAAAGACCCAGAACGAATTAATAAAGAATTTCAATTTTTGTAAAAGAAAATTGAAAGAATTTCCGTAAAAGATTAAAAAAATAAAACGAGAAAATAGGGAGGTGGTAGGAGGGAAAGACAAAGTGTAGGAAGAAATGATGGGGCAGGAAACATAGAAATGGAAAGAAAGACGATTCAGTATGGAATGAAACAGTTAATAGATTTTTCAAAAATAGGAATGGTGAGGAGCACCTGGGTGGCTCAGTCAGTTAAGCGTCTGACTCTTGATTTCAGCTCGGGTCATGATCTCAGTCATGAGCTCGAGCCCTGCGTGGGGATCCACACTGGTGTAAAACCTGCTTAAGATTCTCTCTCCTTCTCCCTCTGCCCTCCCTCTCTTGCCCTCACAAAAAAAAAATTTTTAATGTTTAACAATTTTAAAAATAGGAATGGATATAGGTGAAGGTGGTCAAAAGGTACCAACATCGAGGTATAAGATAAATAAGTCCTGGGGGTGTAACGTACAGCATGGTGAGTAGAGTTAACAATAGTGCGTTGTATATTTGAAAGTTACTAAGAGTAGATCTTACAAGTTTTCATCGTAAGAAAAAAAATTTATGCGAGCGGATACATATTAACTAAACTCCTGGTGATCACTTCACAACATATATATATATATATATATATATATATATATATATATATATCAAATAACGATGTATGTTTAAAACTAATACAATGTTATATGTAAAAAAAATAGGAAGGCAGAAATCTAACTTTAAACAGTTTCCATTGCTTTGTTTATGCTATTTTTCATATCAGTGAATACGGCTGATCTTTGTTTTCAGAGATTCCATAGTTGCCAGTCACCTATTTGCTAAAATATATTTGTAACCCCAAAGGCAGCGAGAGGTATTTTCGCAGTCACTGGCAAACACACATAGAGTAATGAAAACCCTGCGTAGCATGAAGCACACATTCTTGGCTGAGGCTCAACAAGGCAATGGCATTCTTATTTCAGCTCTCCTAAACAGGTGTCCTTTTCACCATCTATTTAGTGCCACATTTTCTCATTCTTGTGCTTTTTGCTGAGTACACTGTTTGAAATGGCTCCAGAACATGGTGCTGGAGTGCTGACTGGTGTCCCTGAGCCCATGAAGGCTGCGATATGTCTTACAGATGAAAACACTGTGTTAGATAAGCTTTGTTTGGGCATGAGTTAGCAGTGCTCTTGGCCATGAGTTCAATGGTAATGAGTCAAAATATATATTGATTTGTTTGTTTACACGTTTTATAAATATATATTATATTATATTATATGTATATTATAATATCAGTATATATTAAATAATACATGTGTGTTTTCCTTAAACAGAAGGAATATACTGATATTTTAAATACATATCCTTAAACAGAACCAGACATGTAGTATTTAATATATATTGATATTTTAAATACATATCCTTAAACAGAAACACACATGTATTGATCAGTTGGTGAAAATGTTATCACCAAGGCTTGCAGGAATCTAATCCTTTATTTCTCTTAGAAGCAATAATTCAAGGGGCACCTGGGTGGCTCGGTCGGTTAAGCGTCTGACTTTGGCTCAGGTCATGATCTCACCGTTCAGAGTTCGAGCCCTGCATCAGGCTCTGTGCTGACAGCTCAGAGCCTGGAGCCTGCTTTGGGTTCTGTGTCTCCCTCTCTTTCTCTCCCCCTTCCCTATTTGCACTCTGTCTCCCTCTCAAAAATAAATAAACGTTTAAAAAAAATTTTAAGCAATAATTCAATTTTTGCTAATTCAGTGTTCACAGTGAATGTATACAACTACTAAAAAGCAAAACACTAAGAACTGGCTGAATTTAATATTATCTGCTGCAGGCATGGGTCTTAGCAGAGAAAAGTTATTCATCTCTGAATAGAGACGGGGTTATAGATTAGGATGAGATGGAGCTGCACATGTAAATCACACAAGTGCAGCCAAGGATTGCCCAACAACATCGGTTCTGTATGAGCAGGAAAGCAGCTAGGCCAGAACTTGACAGTGACAAGCAGTTAAAACACGCTTTTGTGTGCTCAAATAACCTCTTCAGCATGATAATATCTTTATCTGGAAGATCAATTGTGTGCCATTTATCAGTCTTGAGGGAATGCTATCAGCATAAAAGTGACAGTATCTAGGAAATGTTAAGAATGTTTTCAAAGGAGTCATATTTTCAATGACTAGTTCATTATTGGCAAATAGAATACAATCAAATAATATTCAATTGAAATGAGAACATAACATGTTATATACATCCCATCTTTGAAGCCAATTATATGATTTTATATCCATCCCTGAGAAATACCTAATTAAGAAAAAATGCTTATCGTTTTTACATTTAAAATGCATAGCGGGAAACACAAATAGTCACACACACAAAGAGTAACATTATTTATATCAAGTTCTGCAGAGGCCCAGAGTCTAGTGATTGTGCCACTAGTTTTATAGCCTCATCAAATATAAAATGAAGGTCAAAAATGAAATGAAAGAATATAATGTATAAATGAAACTTCAGCCTATGACCAGTTGTGCCTCTGAAGAATTCATTATATTAGTATCCTCTGATTTTTTTTTTTTTTGCTTATTTTTGCTTTAAAATCAGACTCTGAAAGAAACCAACAAAATAATAGGCTATGATACTATTAAAGGGATGACATTGCCCATTGAATACCATTTAGCATGAATCAGTGGTAGTACTATTAATTTCTCCTTTTTTAATGCACACTTTAGCTAGCACATGACCCATACCATGAACATCAGTTACACCCCAGGGACCAGACATTAACAGCATGTGCTACGAGTGGTTTATTTTACAATTGCTGGGAAATAAAAGCTGATGGAAATGAGCCACTGGTGAATTACTTGCTAGCAAAAACAACAATATTTGTATCACTACTGAAAACTCCCTCCCCAAGGAGGGGAGGAGGAGCCAGTGGTTTTATTGTATTGTTCACACAGAAACGTAGAGATAGAGGAGGTTGGGGGACGTAAACAGTTAAGAGTCTGAAGTTATTTATCTGCCTTTAAACAAAATACATTTTAGTAGCTGGTATCCTGTACCTTAGTTAATTAAAGCACAATCTGGATACACAGACACAGACACACACACACACACACACACACACACACACACAGGGACACACAACATAATCACACAAATAAAATAATAAAATAAAAATTATTTCCGAATAAACTATAATCAGGTCTCTCCTCTCATAAAAGAAACATTAATATGACTTCAATCTTTTGATGTAGGTGATCTTTCCAGAGCTATATGAGGAAAGAAAATTAAAATCTCACAGCAGGTTTTTCGTAGAACCCATTTATCCCTGTGTGTGTTTTTTTTATTAATTTAAGAACATTGCTTTTTCTTGTATATCGCTTTTCTAGAAAACTCAGTCAATTTCAGAAAAATTTATGTTCTCATAGAAGTCAGGCAAAGAGACGCAGATATTTTACTCTACTTATAAAATATATCATTCTAACTCAGTGCAAACCCTACACAAAGAACTTGTCTGCATTGAAAAGATGCACTTGATTTATTTAAATACAATGCTCAAATATAATATCAATTACTCCCAGCTTCTTGTTCTAAATTGGATTTAATCTGTTAACCTCTCACCTTCCTTTAAAGAGAGTCAGAATGAAGGATAGACATGAAAGAAAATGGAGTTTGCAAGAATAAGACGGCACAATGAAATACACTAAAAGCGAGTCGCCCTGTCAATTATTCTGCTTACGCGTTTACACACACACACTTTTGTCTATGATTAACTGGATTGTACAGCTGTTGTTCCTTTTGCTGAAAGGTTTGACCTTTCGCTTAAGTCCAATCTAACACAAGGAAATCATTATTCATTTCTCTCCCACTCAAAGTCTAGATGCAGATTTGAAAATGTTATTTATTGTCTGGCTGTTAGTCTTTAACGTGAAGCAGTTATTACTAAACGAGACAGCTGGCTGCATCGACCTATCCTTTACTGCCCCCAAGGCCACGCATACCTAATTCAAGGATATCAGATAATGGTATGTGGCATGATTTACATGTAGAGAATTCCGAATTCATTGTGAGCCTATTTATAACTACAGCACCTTCGATAGAGAAGATGATTTAATAGAGGTTGTAAGGGTTTTCTGACAAGAGGCATTAATATTAGAACCTTTTCCCAAGGGCTGCAAACAGTGGTGTGGGGAAGGAGCTCGTCTGAGTTATTTTTCATGGGCGACCCTTTTCCATTCATTAGCACTTACATTCCTGGGGTTGGAAAGCCACTGTTTTAACTCTAATTTGTATGTAATGAGCATATTCAATGCAAGGAGACTCTCCTTCATTAACAAAGCTGAAAGAAAAAAAAAAAAGCTGGTAACTCTGATGAAAAAGGACATCTAATCTCATGGAAATTTACCAAGTCCAGTTTGGCAGATGGTATTTGGAAAACGAAGGGTCTGCTCTCTAGAGATGGTCAAGGTGGATGATAAGATTCTGTAATGTCTTTTCAAAAGAGTTGTAAGCAGCCTGATGTCTTAGCCAATATGTCTCCCTTCAATAAAACTAACTCTAACGGATGAGGCTGCCTCTGGGTATTGCTAAGAACATACAGGCAAGACTATTTGCTTATACAGATGCTGAACTGCCAATTACTTCAGAAGGCATTTTGGGATGGTTCAAGTATTAAAAACAAAGACAAAGGCAAAAACAAACATGATACCATTTACCTAACAGTCATGAGAATTAACCACACATTTGAAAATGCAGTTTAATGGAGCATGTTATCAAAGAAGTCTTCTTTATTAATAAACACTTCCAGTTTACGATAGATGAAACAAATCAGCATCTTTGGTGGTGCATTATATTTTTAATTTGAAATGTAAAACCAATGTTCTATTTCAAACGGCAATTGTGACATAAAAGATATCTCTAGAGACTGGAATTGGTTGGCATTTCTTTTGAAAAGCACAAGTATGCTACAGCTTGAAGGGGCAAGTTTCATTTGGGGATGAAATATTTCCTCTAGATCACTATTGATTTAAATTCAGTCTTTAGAAATCTGTAGATGACATACTGAATGGCTTTTAGGTACCAGGTTGGATTTTATTGTTTGTTTATCATATTTAAAAAAGATTCTGATTTATGACAAAAATAACATCTTCCAGGAAGTCCTCTCATAAAAATAGAAGTAATCAGTTGAAAATAATATCCCCAGGACACCCATTATCCAAAATCCAAGAACATCCAGCACTGTCTCTGCTCACTGTGCTATTTCTTCTTGTTACTTCACTTACTGTATATTTGACACCTTTGGTTGCCTGGAGTTACAGAAGTCCTGATAAAGCACAGAACTCAGACGATGCAAGCCCTGTTCTATATGAATCAAAGGAAAATAAGACACTCCCATTTCACTTGCCTCATAACAACTGGTGTCAATATGCTCTTCCTGAAAAACAAGGCTTGGATCTATTTCACATTGTTTAGAAACTATTCTTTCAGTTATATTACTTCTTTTTGAAGAGACTAAAACACAAATACAACAAAAACTATCAAAACTAAAGCAGACTGTATGATCCTATATTCTTGGACTTACATGAAACCAAATTAAATCAGAATTAAGTTAGTTTAAAGGATACAAATCCTATGGTGCAGATGAGTGAATGGTTTCCTGTTTCTTCATATTAGCTTACCATTAATCACGTTACACTCAATAAGGAAGACAATGCATCATCCTCTCTTCAGTTTCTGTCCGGGCGGTCAACAACTATCAATTTTTTTTTTTATTAAATTTTTTATGGGGTTTTTTTTGAGAGAGAGAGAGAAAATGAGACAGAACATGTGTGGGGGAGGGGCAGAGAGGGAGACACAGAATCTGAAGCAGGCTCCAGGCTCTGAGCTGTCAGCACAGAGCCCAAAAAGCAGGGCTCAAACTCACGAACTGTGAGATCATAACCCGAGCTCAAGGCATACACTTAACCAACTGGGCAACCCAGGTGCCCCCATCAGCATTTTCAATGAAATTAAGAGGGGAATTGTCAAAGTGCATGCCAAAATTTGGGATGAACATGTCATGAACTGAAAATAACAACCACTGACAGAAATATAAATAAGATTATAACTGAGGGTTTATTTTCATTAGAGTGTTTCATGGAGGGTTTTCTTTGACGGTTTAAATAAGGCAGGCTGGTAATCAGTAGTTACTGAGCAGCTCCCATGCCCCATCTACTTCCTAAACCCATCTCAAATGATATACATGAAGAAATTTAGAAAATCACATATTGCTTTGGAAATATAAGATACTATTGCACTACATCGTTTTACACAGGTATGGCAATAAACTATAAACAAGGAAATGCTGATTACATTTCTTTCAAACTTCACAAAGAAATGCACCATTCCAAATCAGTAACTAAACCTGGGGATCTGAAATATATACATTCTGAGACTTGAATCAGGGTTCAAGGAACACCCTCTCAGTGTCTTGGAAGGTACATGTTTCCAAAGTAAAATAAGAAGGCATGTATTGTACTTGCATAAAGACTTGAAAATAAACCATTTCCATGATGCTCAGAAAAATGTTTTATGTTTCACATTACAAGAGCCATATTTTCAATTCTCCAAAAAGATGACAAGTGGTTTTTTTTTTTTTTTAAATGTTTTATTTATTTCTAGGAGAGATAGAGAGAGACAGCGTGAGCAGGGGAGGGTCAGAGAGAGAGGGAGTCACAGACTGAAACACGCTCCAGGCTCTGAGCTGGCAGTCATCACAGAGCCCGACGCGGGGCTCGAACCCACGAACCGCGAGATCATGACCTAAGCGAAAGTCGGACGCTTAACCAACTAAGCCACCCAGGCGCCCCTAGATTAAGCACTACTTTCATATATACTGTCAAGTAAAATAATTATTTGCAACAATTTGCCCTTAGAAAATTATATTATTTTGCGTTTAAAAGATCAAATAGCTATTCATTTGAGGACCAAATATCTCAAAGAGTGACTATTTCTACTAAAGAATAAAATTGCAACTGGAGAGAAGCCACTGTGTTGTTTCTTCAAGCACTAAAGATGCACTGCGGGCAGAATAAAAAAGCAAAATAGCAAGACTTGACATACATAGTCTCAGTACTCAATAAATGATTATTGGGCGCCTGGGTGGCTCAGTCAAAGGGCTGACTTCAGCTCAGGTCATGATCCCGCAATTGCGTGGGCTCTATGCTGACAGCTCAGAGCGTGGAGCCTGCTTCAGGTTCTGTGTCTCCCTCTCTCTCTGCCCCTCCCCGGCTCATGCTCTGTCTCTGTCTCTCTCTGTTGCTGTCTCAAAAATAAATAAACATTTTAAAAAATATAATAAAATAAATGATTATTGACTCTAATTCACAGTAGTTCTCTCCTGGGGGAAGAAGGAGAGGTGGAGGGCAGGGATTTCACACCCAAGGGTCTAGAGACCCTTTTGGTTGTCACAATTTGGGGAGAGATGGTCTATTGCATGTCACAGCTGGAGGTGGTAAGTTTGTACTAGGGTCCAGGGGGTAGAATCTAGTGGGTAGCGGGCAGGAATTATGATACACCTCCTACACACTGCCAGGGCAGCCTTCACAGCAAAGAACTGTTCAGCCCCAAACATCAAGATCGAAACACTTGCCTCTAACTGCTTGCAATACATCAAAAATTAAACTTTTAACATTAAATTTTAATTATTCCTTATCAAATTTGAGAGTATATTCCTTAGCATTGTGTCCCATGTGGGGGCGGAGAGGGAAGAAAAACAAGCAAAATGAAAATATTTAGACTCAATCTTGAGCAGATGCTCCTTCAGGAAATTCTCGTGGAAGAAAAGGGCACTGGCCAATCCTCCCTAGTACCAAGGAAAGCGCTATTTCTGTTGCAGGGAGATACTGAGTAGGCCGGATGCTTAAATGGCAAAGATCTTAGCCACCGTTAGTGTATTTTTTTACATCTTTTTTCATGTTCATCTTATTTCTGAGAGAGAGAAAGACAGAGCTTGAGTGGGGGAGGGTCAGAGGAGAAGAAGGCACAGAATCGGAAGTAAGCTCTAGGGTCTGAGCTGTCAGCAAAGAGCCGGACGTTGGGCTCAAATTCCCGCGAGATCATGACCTGAGCTGAAATCGGACACCTAATCGACGGAGCCACCCAGGTGCCCCCCTTTGTGTACCTAAATTTGAGGTTATAATCATGTCTAGAATAGTTAATGCTTTCATAAGTAAAAACTGCGAAAAGTACAAGAGGGTATTCAGTAAACATGAATTCTCTCTCCCACCCCTGTCCCCCAGTGATCTAATTTATCTTCCTAGAAACAAATTTCTTAGGTTCCTTTACCAATATAGTCTGTGATTTAGGGGGGAGGCTGCTTCCAGTTTTTCCTTTGCATCTAGAATAGTGAATACATAGAGATGTATAGATATATATACATGATAATACACCACACACACTGTTCTGAATCATATTTTGCCTTCTAATAATGTATCTTGGAGATACATTACACTTGAGTCACTTTTTCAATTGCTTCATAATATTCTGCAATATGACAATAACCATTTTAGGGGTTCAGTGGCTCAGTCAGTTTAAGTGTCCAACTCTTGATTTCGGTTCAGGTCATAATCTCATGGTTCGTGGGATCCAGCCCCATGTCGGGCTCTGCGCTGCCGGTGCGGAGCCAGCTAGGGATTCTCTCTCTCCCTCTCTCTCTCTCTGCCCTTCTCCTGCTTGTGCTCACTGTCACTCTCTCTCCCTCTCTCAAAATAAATAAATACATGTTTAAAAAAGAAAAAGAAAATAACCATTTTAACCAGTTTCCTGTTAAATACATTTAAGTTGTTTTCAACTTTTTGCTATTATCAGTATTGCTGCAATGATTGGACTTTTAGATGGGTCATCTCTTGCTTTTACAATTATAACTATATTTCTATACAGAAGTGACATTGCTTGTTAGAAGGATAAATGCATCCTATATTTTAATAGGTACTATCAAGTTGCTGATCATATATATGTATAACAGCTTATTTCATTTGATGGCAAGCTCTTTGCAAGTCTACTATATAAAAACATTATAGTTTTATTCAAAGATGTGGAGAAAAGGGAACACTTGTATATTGTTCATAGGAATGTAAACTGGTATAACCACTGTGGAAAACAGTCTGGAGTTTCCTTAAAATATTAAAAAGATAACTACCCTATGAGCTAATCATTCCATGACTGGATATTTATCCAAAGAAAAGAAAAAGACTAATTCAAAAAGCTATACACACCCTTAGGTTTATTGCAACCTTATTGACAATAACCGAGATATAGAAGCAGCCCAAGTGTCCACTGATAGAAGATGGATAAAGAAGATGTGGTGTGTGTGTGTGTGTGTGTGTGTGTGTGTGTGTACACTCATAAAAAAGAATGAGATTTTGTCTTCTGCTAAACATCCATTGATAGATGTATGGATAAAGAACATGTGGGGTATTGTGTATACACAAACACGTATATATTTATATATATAACGGAATATTACTCAGCCATAAAAAAGAATGAGATTTTTGTCATTTGCAACAATACAAATGGACCTAGAGAAGATTATACTAATGAAATACATCAGACTGAGGAAAGCAAGCACCATAATTTACTCATATGTGCGATCTAAAAAGAAGAATAAATACACAAAAAGCAAAATCAGACCTATAAGCACAGAGACCAAACTGATGGTTGCCAGAGGGGAGAGGGACTGAGGGGTTAGACAAAATGGATGAAGGGAAGTGGGAAGTACTGGCTTCTTATTATGAAATGAATAAGGCATGGGAATAAAAGACACAGTATAGGGAATACAGTCACTGATATTGTAATTGCATTGGAAGGTGACAGATGGTAACCACACTTGAGGTGAGCATAGCATAATGTACAGAGTTGTTGAATCACTATGTTGTGTGCCCAAAACTAATGTAACATTGTGTGTCAACTATACTCAAAGAAAAAAATTTGTAGTTTTCATTTTCATTTCTCTAAATTTGAGGGCAGTTTTCTATATTTACATGCGTTAGACACATTTATATTTCTAAACCTGATTATAATCTTCATATGATTTTGATTATGTTACCGGTGTTTTTTCCTTTTAGATTTTGATAAATATTTGAAAAATAGTAACAAAACTGTCCTCTTGTCTGTAATATGAATTTCAAATATTTCCCAGCTTCCTTTTCCATGTTTGTTTGTATGTGATTGAGGGTATCCATTCAGAGTTGTTTTTTTTTTTTTAATTTACCTCAACCTTTCTTTTAAATGCTTATTTTATTTATTTTGAGAGAGCGAGAGAAAGTGCACACATAAGCACAAGCAGGGGAAGGGCAGAGAGAGAGGGAGAGAGAGAATTCCAAGCAGGCTCTGTGCTGTCATTGCAGAGCTCATCATGGAGCTTGACCTGACAAACCATGAGATCATGACCTGAGCCAAAGTCAAGAATCAGAAGCTTACCCCACCCGAGCCACCCAGGTGTCTCACATCAATCTTTTATTTTACGGCTTCAGGATTTTTTTTTATATCAAACTGAGAACTACATTTTAAAAACATCTCATGTTTTCTTCCATTACTTCTGTGGGTTTATTTTTGTTTTTAACTTTTGATCTATTAGAATTTCAACCCTAGCTCGAAGAGTCTAGTTTTATCTTTTTTTTAAGAGAGCTACCCTGTTCTGCTAACAACGTCCACATTTTCCCCCATTAATCTAAAATTCTATTTGATTCTAGGGACGCCTGGATGGCTCAGTGAAGGGACCAACTTCAACTCAGATCACGATCTCACGGTTTGTTGAGTCCCAGCCGTGCACTGGGCTCACTGATGTCAGCCTGGAAGCTGCTTCAGATCCTTTGTCTCCCTCCCTCTCTTTCACACACAAATCAAAAAACATTAAAAGTTTTTTTCATTTGTCTCTTCTATTACTTGGCTCTATTGCTATGTTTTCTATTCTGTCTCAGAGAACTCTTTGTTTAGTCATAAGCCAGCATTCCATTGTTTATATTATTGTAGCATATAATGCTTTAATATCCAGCAGGAAGCAAACACATTCCTTCAGGACATTTTCCCCTTTAAACAATTAATATAGAAAAGTTAAACTGATACACGTGTGTGAGTGATGAATATGACTGCAAACAGCCTTTGTCCCTTATATTAAGAGATTGTATTCTCTCTGGAATTTCTCACTGAGAACGGAGCAACCAGTATAGCAAATCTATAAATTTTCACTCCAAAGGAATGCTCTCTCTTTTTCCTCGTGTCCTTCTAGGCCAACTTAAAGAATGAACGGGAAGATAGAAGCTAGATAAGGAAGTACTTGGCAAAGAATGGGCTTTCGTGTGAATGGGTTGACTTTTCAAAGTCATTCACAGGACTTACTTGCTTATCAAGATGGTGGATTGTTGGAGGCAGGAATGAATGAAAATCAATTGTGCTCTTGACTACAAACACCAGACCTGTTCGTTGAGCGGGAAGTCTCCTTTCTCCTCTATGAAGGCAGACACTTGACCCGATCACTGCTTTCTTCCTGTTGTATGTGCAAAGAATAAACTCTGTTCAAATCTCTGGTTTACAAACTTTTCTGATTCTTTTTCATGTAAATGGAATGAAAGCATTTGAAGATCAACACAAGAATGTATACAGGAATAATTGCCTAATTTGATTAGACTCAACCTTGTGCTTTGTATTATATTGTATGAAATATTTACCACATATTGCCCTCAAGGAGCAAAAATTGTTTAATTCCTGCCAAAAGTATTCTTTTTCTGTGGTTACTATACTATTATTTTTCAAATATAACTTATAAAGTGTGTAAATATCTCTAATGACCAGACTAGACTTAATTAAATATAAGCATTAACCTAACAAGCCACCAATGTTATTGTGGCTTAGGACCCCTTTCTTCAAGTATTCTGGAGACTTCCACAGAGGGATTTCACATGTGCTCAAGAACAATCTCTCAAACCCGTGCAGCCAAGCTACCTTACCAGGCACAGCGGTCCCTTGCTGGTGGCCACAGTTAGTCCACTGGGCATAGAAGACAGTTTCCCATCTTTATTGTTATTTTCCAGTCCCTGGTTTTATTCTGTGCTATTCCAATGGGCTGCACAGTCCCCCTGACCCTGTCTCATCATCTGCTGCTTCTCTCACAGTTCCTCTGTTCCCATATTTCTCTCTAGGGTCTGGCCTGACAAGATCTATGGGAAAATCTGAGATGAAATAAGAAAGAGTATCTCTTGGTTTTGATATTTTACCCTATTAGTGGGCACCCAGAAAAGAGGTCTGTCTTCCACATACTTCATAGTTCTTTACTGGGGCACCTGGGTGGCTCCGTCAGTTAAGTGTCTGACTCATGATTTCAGCTCAGGTCATGGTCTCACTGTTCGTGGGTCTGAGCCGCATGTCAGGCTCCGTGCTGGTGGTGCACAGTCTGCTTCAGATTCTCTGTCTCCCTCTCTCTCTCCCCCTCCCTTGCTTGCTCTCTATCTCTATCTCTCTCAAAATAAATAAATATTAAAAACCATTTTAAAAAAAATACTCTTTTTCTGGGGCACCTGGATGGCCCAGGCCATGATCTCCAGCTCTGAGATGACAGCCCAGAAGAGAGCTGCTTCAGATTCTCTTACTACTCCTTTCCCTCTGTCCCTTCTCTGCTCGTTCTCTCTTTCTCTCTCTCTCACTCTCTCTCTCAAAAATAAATAAACATTTTTTAAAAACACTTTTTCTTTTTCACTTTACTTTTATAGCCTTTATTTTTCTCTTTAACCTGTTTCTCTCCTCAGAACCTGAACACACTTCTATAGAGTTGACCGGGAGTAGATTAATGTAATAGAACAATGCTGTAATCACAGTTTGTACTGGCCCCAGGAAAGAGAGGATGAGTTAGTGGGTCAAGTTCATGTGGCTAGAGTTCATGTGGCTAGATCCTTCTTCCTTTGGGATATGTCCTCACCTGGAAGTCTCTTCAGCAACCTCTTCAAACAGACTTCTGTCATGCCACGCAAGAACTCCTCAGTTTTGCCCAGATAATTCTGAACTCCAGCATCAGACAGAGTATATCATCTTTTTTAGGAGGCTTTGCAGCCGACATGAAAAAGAATCTGCTGAGATTGTCTTAACAGTTTCCAAACACGGTCAGATGTGCCTGGACCTCGGGTACAAGCAAAGGTAGCTAGGGTTCTGTATATGCAGGCTGGTACGATCAAATAGAAAGCAAGCAAGATAGGGAAAAAATTTCAAAGCGTGCTGTGAAGTTTTCACCTATGTGTCATAGGATTTTGATGTGTACACATATTGGCCTTAATGTGAGTCAGCCAGATATGACAAAGGAAGAAGTTTCAAAGGAGAAACCTGGGAAAGAATATAGCAAAGGCAGTTTGTGGTTTTAAGAAAGACAGTTTCCCCAGCGGCAGTCTGATCAGCAGTACTATCTACCAGCCCCAAACAGGTGTAAAAACAAATACTTCCTTCAACTCAAATAGATTAGCAAAACAGCAACAGAGAATCATGAGTGATAATCACACTGGAAAGGTCAAACTATTCAGGCAAAGCCACCTATGGCCATGGAAAGACTGTTCAGCTGTGGCCACTGATGAGGACAATCAAAGCAGCCAGAAGTGTTCAGTGGGATCAACATATGAAATGTGCCTCTTGGTGTCACAGAGCCCGTCACTGGCTATGTATTTATAGAAGTTGATGAGTGAATATATTGACACTCTAGCCATGCAGTCAGGATGGAAGTGCTTCTTTAAAGAAACAGAAGAAATGTGAATTGGTTAACAAAACATTGTTCTGCTAAAGCAAACGCAACGTGCTACAGAAAGAAATGCTCACAACAAAGAGAACAAGTACAATACAGTGCTTTGCACTCCATGAGCCCCTTTGCCTTTGTCATTGTCACATAGTGCTCGTGGTAAAGATGGCCCCCGTGCATGATGAGGCATAGTGGCCCATGCTATGACAGCATTCTTACTTATCCAGATTTCAACCTACAGTGTAGGAGCCTAGAGGCTCCAGTTCACAGCTATTCATACTTAGATATTTCATCTGATTCCTCCTGTGCAAAGCCTCAGTCTCAGAGAGCTCCCAGTCCTCAACTGCATGTCATGATGAAACCAGCCTTCCTCTCTTGATAACCTAGACCCTGACGTTAATCCTAAAACACCAGTCCAGACACACTTGCCTTCATGGTGCTACCAAAAAACAGTCATTCTTAAAGGAGGCATAAGAGTTTAGCAAGCGAGAATGAGGAAAGAGAATTAGAGACCCCAAAACATGGAGGCTAAAGGCCCTGGTGTAACAAATTCTAGGACACATACAGGAATACAGAAGAAGCCTAGAGGACTCTGGAAGATGAGGCAGCATTCTTGAGAAAAAAGATGAGAACCAAAAAATGCATAAAAACAGATAGAGAAGGGACAGGATATGCCTACAAGATGCTTCCATAGCACAAAATACTTGTTGACTAATGAGACATGGTGTGAAAGAGAAGAGTTTGTGGAGCAGAAATCTTTCAGCTTAGGCTCTCAGATGGGTGGTAAGGCCATGAGTGTAATAGGAAATTCAGAAAGAGATGCAAGTATAAGGGTGGAAATAAAAAAGGTATCTGTATTACATACATGTAAAAAGGTTTTCTTTGTTCTGAGGCATAAGTGTAGGATTGCTAGATAAAATGCAAGATGCACAGCTAAAGTTGAATTTCAGATAAACAACAAATAGCTCTTTAGTATAAGAATGTCTCCTGCAACATGCAGGGCATAGTAAACTAAAAAAGGATTCCTTGCTGTTTTCCTGAAATCCAGACTTAACTGGGCACTCTGTATTCCTACTTGCTAAATCTGCCAACTCCACTCAAGAGAAGGGTTAAGATTAAAGATGTATCCTTCAAGTATATATTAAAATTCAGCTAAACACTAACTGAAAACAATATAGTGGAAAGAATCACTCCTCAATTTTAAGACTTACTATATAGGGGTGCCTGGGTGGCTCAGTCAGTTAAGCGTCTGACTTCGGCTCAGGTCATGATCTCATGATTTGTGAGTTCTAGCCCCGCGTCAGACTCTGTCCTGACAGCTCAGAGTCTGGAGCCTGCTTTGGATTCTGTGTCTCTCTCCCTCTCTGCCCCTTCCCCACTCATACTCTCCCTCTCTCTCAAAAAGAAATAAACATTTAAAGAAATTCATTAGATCAATGGAACAAAATAGAGAACCCAGAATAGACCCACGCAAATGTGTCCAATTGATGTTTGACAAGAATAAAAAAGCAACGCAGTGGATGAAGGATTGCCTCTTCAACAAATGGTGTTTGCACTATTGAACATCAATAGCTGAAAAACAACAACAACAACAACTATCCTTGACTAAAACCTACACCTCATACAAAAATTAACTCATAGATATAAATGCAGGAAGTAAAACTGTAAGACTTTTAGAAGAGAGCACAGGAGGAAATCTTTGTAACAGGCAAAGAGCTCTAAGATATGACGTTATCCATAAAAAGAAATAGTGATAAACTGGATCTTGCCAAAATTTAAAAAACAACAAAAACAAAAAACACTTATCCTTAAAAGACCATGTCAATATGCTGAAAAGTCACCAATTGGGAGAAAATATTTGCAAACTACATATCCATCAGAGGATTCGTACCCAGAAAATATAAAGAACTGCCTAAACCCAACAGTAAGAAAACAAGCATTCAATTAGAAAATGGGCAAATACATTGAACAGTTCACTGAATATGTAGATGGCAAATAAACACATGTAAAGGTTTTCAATATTGCTAGCCATTAGGGAAAAGTCAGTTAAAAATACAGGATAGCACAACACATCTATAAAAACGGTAGTTAAAAAACTGTTAACACCAAATGCTAGTGAGGATGTTTAGAAACTGAGTCACTCCCACATTGCTGGTGGGACCTAGCAATGGCACTTCTGACATTTATCCTAGAGTCACAACTTATACTCACACGAAAGCTACGGATGAATGGTCATAGCAGCTTTATTTATAAGAGCTAAAATCTACCAAATGTCCTTCAACAGGGAAATGATGGAGCAATGCGTGGCATGTTGATACAGCGGACACACACGGGAACTTGGATGCATCATAAGAACACTATGCTGAGTCAAAATGCCAATCTTTTGTGGATTTCGGGCAACGGCAAAATTATATCAATGGAAAGCAGACATGTAGTCACCGAAGATTAGGGAAGAAGTAAGAGAGCGTGATTATAAAGAGGCAGCACAAGAGAAGTGTTTGTGGTGAAGGAATGGTTCTGTATCTTGATTATAATGGTAATCATATGAATCCATGTATGTGATAAGATATGATAAAATTAGATACAAGGACATGCAAAAAAAAAAAAACCCCAAGTGCAAGAAAAAAAAAAGTGGTAAAGTGCCAGTAAGATCTATGGTCTAATTCATCATGTTGAGACATTCAATTTCCTGGTTTTGCTAATGCACTAAAATTATGTAAGATGCTGCCATTGGAGAAGCTGGGTAATGGGTGCATAGAGCTTGCCTACTTTTGCAATTTCTTGTAACTCCATAATTATTTTTTTAGGGGCACCTGGGTGGTTCAGTCGATTAAGCACAGCTCAGATCATGATCTCACGGTTCGTGGGTTCGATCCCCATGGTGGGCTCTGTGCTGACAGCTCCGAATCTGGAACCTGCTTGGGATGCTGTGTCTCCCACTCTCTCTGCCCCTCCCCCGCTCGCACTCTGTGTGTGTGTCTCTCTCAAAAATAATAAACATTAAAAAAATAAAGGACTATGGGGCGCCTGGGTGGCTTAGTCAGTTAAGCGTCCGACTTTCGCTTAGGTCATGATCTCGCAGTTCGTGGGTTCGAGCCCCGCGTCGGGGTGTGTGCTGACTGCCAGCTCAGAGCCTGGAGCCTGTTTCGGTCTGTGACTCCCTCTCTCTCTGACCCTCCCCTGCTCACGCTGTATCTCTCTCTCTCTCTCCTAGAAATAAATAAGAAAATAAAATAAAATAAAAGTAAATAAATTAAATTAAATTTTAAAAAAGTTTTTTTTTTTTTAAATGTGTTTGTCCGATAGAAGTGAGAGCAATGAGCAGATGAGTTTCGTCCAGGAGAGAGTCTCATAAGTTATGAGACTAGACTCCTGGCAGATAATACACACAGATATCACAGAGGAGGAAGTCCCAACAGAGGAGAGAGGGAGTCATGGCATGAAAGCCAAAGGAAAACAGCTTTTCACCCGCACACAGTGGGAATCGACAGCATCAAGTGCTGAAGGTGGAGGTGCAGCAGCCTGGGGGTGAAAATGAACATGGAACTAAAAGTAAAGAGACAAAAGGAAACAGAGGTAGTGAGTGAATTCTTCCAAGAATTTAACAAGGCAAGAGGGGGAAAAAAGGAGTTGAAGTGGAGATGAAGAAAGATTAAACTTGATTTAGGGTGGAGAAGTACGAAATACTTCAAAATGAGGATTCGTGTAGAGAGGGAGAGAGTTTGCATATTCAAGAAAGGGAGAAAATAAGAGACAGGAAGCATACTCAGAAAGGGCAAAGGAGATGGACCAAGCGTGTGGATTGAAGGTTCAGCCTCCTAGAAACAAAGTCTGCTTCTATTTCACACAGACATGATTCACTGGGACCAAATCAGAAACACAAATACTTGAATCCTGAAAAACATCCTTGCATGAATGGCTGCTATTGGGTTTTATAATTAATAACACACTTTACAAAACAATACCAGCCTAGATTTCATGAATCAAAACTAAAACTGGCCATTACAATTATGTTTTGCCTGAAGGCATATAATTCTTATTTAGGAATCTGGTGAAGGCAATTCCCTCCAGGCCATAATGACACAGGCTTGTTGAACATGTGCTGACTTCTAACCCTAAAATGAAATGATGCTATGAATAATTTTGCTTTCTTCTGCATGCTTTGTTAGTCTCTCCGAAATTTTGCAATACTTATACACATAAGAATGTTAAGGTAAAACTTGTTTTATATGTAAATCATGTTAGAAATAAATAGATTAGTTAATAAAGTCTTACAAAGCTCAGAATCAATTCTTTCTAAGGGAGATTTTTAACACTAAGACTTGTTCAGTCATTAAGTGATGATAAATTGCACTTACGTGTGAAGCCAAGCTGTTGACATTAACATTGTTTGAAATACTACATTGGTCACCTACATTTGTGACAGGCATTAGAGGCCAATGCCTGGTGATGCAACAAAATAGTCTGTAGGGAACAGAAGCTGGGTTTTTAGTGGAAGCATCTGAAAGTCATCAAAGTACATTTTTAAAATGGTAACAATATTTTATTGATGAAAGGAAGACAAGAAGCTTGAATAATTGGGAGAGGGAAAGCTTTTTTATTTCCCTTTGTTTGGGTCATAGCTTTGAACCCATATTTTCTGCATGAGAGCATCTGGCACCAAATGTATCTGGGTCAAGTGTGATATGGTAGCAAATACACAGGCATAAAGTTCTAGAAGGATACCCACTAGACTACTGACCAATGTTATCTCTGAGAAAAGATACAAATTCTATACATTTCTACATTAGTTTAGCCTCTTCTCAAATAAGCATGTGTTTGTGTTTACTTGTATAATTGACTGTTGGCCCTTGAGCAACATGGGTGGGAAATACACAGGTCCACTTACATGTGCATACTTTTCAATAAATATGGTACAGTACTGTAAATGTATTTTCTCTTCATTATGATTTTCTAAATAACATTTTCTTTTCCCTAGCTTACTTTATTGTAAGAATACAGTAAATAATACATACATAAATACATGTTAATCAACCATTTATGCTATCATTAAGGCTTCCAGTCAACAGTAGATACTTAACAGTAGTTAAGTTTTGAGGGAGGAAAAGTTATATGTGAATTCTTGACCATGTGAAGGTCGGAACCCCTAACCTCTTCATTGTACAAAGGTCAACTATAAATAATGTATAGGGGTGCCTGGGTGGCTCAGAGCACCATCTCACAGTTTGTGGGTTTGAGCCCTGCATCAGGTTCTGTGCAGACGGCTCAGAGCCTGGAGGCCTGCTTTGGATTCTGTGTCTCCCTCTCTCTCTGCCCTTCCCCACTCATTCTCTGTCTTTCAAAAAATGAATGAACATTAATTTTTTTCTAAGTAATGTATAAGATAAAATAAAATATTAACAAAAACATTTTATACATTCGTAGGTCCATATCTCAGCATAATAATAATGACTAACTGAAGTAATACACAATGTAAGGAGTCAATGCAAGTTAGCCATTATTAGTATTCTATTTTGCCAAGACACGACAAATGGTTCTCTAAATGGACCATGGGAGATAGAAGATGGCTGCAAATTGACACTCTTCCCATCAAGAAGTGAGGCCTATTTCCACTCTGGCTGAATCTGAGCAGGCCCACTGCTACTTTGACCAATAAAGTATGATGGAAGCAATGCCAATCTGGTTATCAGGCCAGGCTTTAGGGGGACTGGCAGCCTTTTTACCCTGGGTAAAAGTAAGCCCTGGGTTACTAAGTAAGAAGGCCACCTACCTTCAGGCCACCATATTATGGGAAACCCTGGAGGATGAGATACCATGTGGTGAGAAAAAGAGAGCAAGTCTCACCAAGCACCATGTACATGAATGAGGACGCCATCTTGAAAATGATACCTGGTAAATGGATACAAAGTATTCAACTAAACATTAACAGATCTACAAAACTGTGAGTAAATCCCAAATGGTTTTTAACCTCTTAGATTTGAGGAAGTTTGTTACACAGCTATAGATAACCAAAGCAGCATCTTTAATGGGGACTTTACCTGTTTTCTTTTCTTATCTGCATTTTCCAATTTTCTACAGTAATGCACATAATTCCTTGGCGTACACACAATTTATAAACTGGAGAAATTCTTTTAATTTAAGTGAAAACTCTGAAAGAAGATGGAATAGTTTCCAAACGTACTCCACAAAAACAACTAGTAAGATTGGATATTTCTGTAGATGTTAAATGATCCTTCAGGTAGCTGTGGAAGCCATGACAATTGCAGGGCTGAAATTTTGTACAAGGGGGAAACTCTAGGTGTTGAGCTAATGAGCTGCAGTTGTTTGTTCCCTGAGTAAATTGTTGACATTCAGCACATGCTAAAGCCTGACAATCTAGGCCCAGATAGAGCCTCACCGCTGGGGGACAGTGAAAGCAGCAGAGCTTTTGGTGGTACTACAGGAAATCAGTAATAAATCTGGAGGCTTTGAAGGACCTCAACACACAGCTAGTTTTCCCCTCAAGCCATTTGCCAAATGTTGAAAGTAGAGTAGGGTTTGTTGCTTTATAACTATACTGAAAATTTCTAAAAAACAGAAGAAAATTTTATGCAGTCTACTGGCCTATGGAAGGGGAAAAAAAAAACTCACTGAGGTGACAAAGTTCATATACACACCAGCTGAAAACCCTAGAAGTGAACACACGATCTATAGCTGCATTCTCCCTGGAGGTTTTTATCAATTCTGATCCTAGGATGGAATCTGAGCATTGAAGACAGAGAAACCAGGGAAATGCTGGTGGCCTCAATAAAGCTATGGTAAGCCACTAGATAACTCCAAGCAAAAGGTTACATTTATCTGGGTGGGAAAAAATAAAAAGCAAGCCACATGCTGCTTACAAGAAATATACCTTAAGTATGAGGACAACAAACTGGCAAACCTAAAATGGGAAAATATACCATGCATGTGCTAACCAAAAGAAGGCCAGAGCAACCATATTCGTGCAAACAGAGTAGACTTTAGGCAGGAAGAAAAGCTAAAGAAACAGAGTATTTCATCATGATAAATGTGGCCAGTACAACAGTAAAACAATAATTCAAAATCTGTATGTTCACTATAAAATATCTTAAAATACATAAAGCAAAAATGGGCAGAATATTAAAAAGAAATGGGCACATTTACAGCACAGAGACATTAACACACTTCTTGCAAGAGTTGATAGAGTAGACAAACAAAAACAAATCATAAGGACATATGAATTAACATTAACTGCAATTAACAAAACTGACATATGTATAACTATATACATATACATGTGTGTATATATATATATATATATATATATATAAAATTATAAATAGTGCAGTGAAGTAAAACAAAAGTCAATGGTTAAGAGAAGAGGAAAAGAATATCTACTCTAGATTGTTGGAGATATAGTACCCACAATGGAAGTCTTAGAATTCACTGTTCAGTCCTCATTCTTATCATTGTAAAATTATGAGATATAATCCCATGAGAGGAAAGGGAGGGTTTCTTAGTAAACGAAATGTCATTCTCTTGGTCTAAAATTTCAGTGCTTTTTCCAAAGATATGACTCCTATACTCCATTCTTCCAGATAAAACCTCTTAAATTCTGTTCAGATTCCCCTCTCAGAACCATAGAAATTCAGCAGCAACAACAAAATTTCACATCTTCCCTTTCTTCCAAATACAGGCCCAATAAAAATTTAAGAAAGTATAAATTACACACCAACTTCCATCCAGGTTTCACTTTGCAATAAGCCCTGACTTCCTCACTTTGATTTATGAGTATATTGCCTTATCCCAGTAATCTTTAAGGGACAGTTAGTTGGCCCAAATTCAAGTCAGTCACACTGCTTGCCAAGTAAGAACAGTCTACAGTGTGTCTTTTCCTGTTTTGATGCATATCTTCTTTTGAATACCTTATCAAGTTTATGATTCTTCAAGTCCCAGGAAAATGCCCACCCCTTGCTGCATTTTTGGTTACCCTTCACCCCTCAAAGATCCTTGGTTTGCCAATTAAATGTGAATTTCTAGGTGAACTGAATTAGGTTAATCTATAAGTTTTCATAAATTAATTAGATCGGTAGTTGGGAATCATGTAGGACCAACATAGAACAGGATAATTCCAAAATTTTATGACCATAAGTAGGTAGTCACTGAAGAAATCAATCATCAGAATGTATCTTATTATAAAATAATAAAATGTTATAAATGCAGAACCAAATTATAGACAACTGATGCTCTTTCCTCAATTTCTGGTGCCTCACCCCTCCCTAAATATTTGGATTATATGAAATACTCAGCAATTCCTCAAGGAACTATTAAATCACAGTGGCATATTCCCTTTCATAGATTCTCCACTTAAAATCCTAAACAATGTTACTACCTATAAAATGAACTGAGGAACTTATCAATCACAAAGCCACAGCCAATCATCAATATTTTGTAAGGATTTATAGAAGTGGATGGTCCCTAGACTTAGAAGGCTCTCATGTGAGCTATGAGAAAACTTTAGAATTTTCTTTGTAGAGGCTACCTGAAACTAAACTAAACATTAACAATTTTCTTTCATTTAAAATGTGTTTCTATTCCAAATAATTAGTACATTTGTGCAAAAAAGAGAGAGAGAGAAAGCAGAAAACAATAGGAAGTCTCTCTGAGTAAGGTCCCTATTAATATTTCAACCATAACTTCATTTTAAGTTGGAGACTTTTTTCTCATTTGCTCATTTCACGGTCAAATCAAATAACCATACTTGTTTTATTTACTCATCATTGTACAATGCAACTAATTATTAGACTAGAGAATAAAAAGGAACACACTTGTGACCGACAAAAACCATCACCCTGAGGCATTGTTTAATCAGATCCTTGATAGATTCCTTCTCTCCCCCCTCCCTCCCCCACCATCCCCCACCCAAACCTTTCTACATACCGTGCTGGCTCAAGAAAACAAGTGGATAAAAAAGCCCTTTCTGTCAGGATGTAAGATAACTTACAACTCACAGTGATTGGTGATAATATATCGCCTTGAGTGTTAAGGGAGGCACATGACAGAGATGAAGCAAACATTATATTTCATAAAGCCGCAAAGGCGTAAATTAAGACTTCAGGTAATAGGGACGATAAAAAGTCATCACGCAGGTCTGAAACGTAAGCATGATGGTTCTGACAAAATGCCCTATAATATCCAGCAGGGTAGTGAGAGATGGTGCAGCACACAGTGCCTAGCACAGCGCCGACACGACACCACACTCCTTGCTACAGTCAGGTAAAAGGCAGGTTCCTAGCACATCCATTAAATTAGGTTAATAGAGTATGGTCTGCAGTGTCCTGCTGGAGTATCCAGGAAGCCCGGTGTAGTGCTCCGCACAGGTTTGCTGAACTGTTATTGATCTAGGGAAAATGTTCGCTCGCTCACGCGTGAAGTGCTAACCTTTATTCAATTCCGAGCATGTTTTTCTCAGATATTTCAACTCATTACTCCAAACCTCCCCAGCTGTAGAAAGCAGGGGAGGCTGCATTTTGGCCATTCCAGTGTAATGCTAGGAGCTTCAGGATGCTCTTCCCATGCTGTGTAAGGGGGAGATGTGTGGGTCACTCTCTTCTAGCAGCCCTAGGGACTGTGCTATTTTGTTCTCAGAGTGTCACAGAAAATGAGAACTCAGAACATGACCTTCCCCTTCATACTCATTTGCTGCTAATGGTATTAGTACTCAGGCATCACACATGCTCTTCAGAGATGTTTTTCAGAGAAAACAAAAACAAAATACACGAGGACACGAGAGAGAGAGAATCTTACATAGACAGATTATAGAGACAGAGAGAGAGAGAGAGAGAGATCTGTAGATATAGATTACTGGTATAGCTATAAAATTACTCCCTCTATTGCTTTATATTCAGAACCCTGAACTACATCTAACCAAATTCATTCACCAAGTTGCCATCCACATTTTTTTTTTTATTATTATTCACAACAATACTTAGTTTCCCCTGACCTGGTCTTAAGAAGAGAAGGATCCTTCTAATGATATTGTTTCAGGGACATAGAAGAAGTGATTGCTTCACTCCTTCCAAAACACCTCCAGCCAAATCACTGATTCCTGAAATGCCACAATAAGTAAGTAACTGCATCATCCAATGTTTACTTCCCCATAGTATGTAAATTTCAAAATAAATAACAACTAAACCTTACCAGTCATTGTCAACTTAGTAGGAACAAATTGATAAAAATCCATTCTGGATAGCAGGCAAAAAAGAGGGCAAAGAAAGACTATATGTGACACAATGCATGGAGGACACTAGCGTTGCGGGGGAGCAGAAACACCTAAAGAGAGGCTATTATGCAGGTGGAAGAAATAATGGTAGAGGAAGGAATACTAGGAATTAAGAGCCTCTCGAAAGAGGGGCATCTGGGTGGCTCAGTGGCTCAGTCTGTTAAGCGTCTAACTTCAGCTGAGGTCATGATCTCAAGCTTGAGAGTGCGAGCCCCCAGCGGGCTCTGTGCTGACAGCTCAGAGCCTGGAGCCTGCTTCCGATTCTGTGTCTCCCTCTCTCTCTGCCCCTCCCCTGCTCGTGCTCTGTCTCTGTCTCTGTCAAAAATATAAAAACCTTAAAAAAAAAATTTTTAAAAAGCCTCTCGAAGAGTCCAGCAGGCTTCACAAGTGGCTGAAAGAACTAAGTTGAGGAAGGAGTTTGCTGAATCTCCTCCTCTTTCAATGAGACCATACCCAAAGCTAGAGCTCAACAGGTGAAGATTTTGTATATGTATATATATGTATATGTAGACATATATATAATTTTGTATATATGTATGCATTTATAGAAATATATTATATATTATATAAAATATATAACATAATGTATTAAAATATATAACATTATATATAATCTTATGTATAATGGCAGGTGATATTTCTATTTCTACGTGATAATACTAATAGGTGAAACCTACAAGGTTTACATCCACATTTTCCTCTCCCAAATCATCAAAGATGGCAACATTTCAGTATTCTGAATTCTGTGGGGATTTTTCAACACATAATATGACATAAATACTGGATATGTGTAACACCACCAATAGGGTGGTAGTTATTCATCACATCAGACAGTATAATTTCTACCATGGAACATATGAATGCTCACAAAAATTTGATTTACAAATGAAAAAAAAAAAGAATATAAATATCCTCAGAAGAACTCAGGTCTGATTTTTTCACCATCAGTAAGTAAGTTCGCCATAACTCTATGAAAAAACCCTCTGCTGTTTATTAGGCCCTTTTTGGTTTAACAATAGAGGAAAATTGATAAGTGTTTCGAGGAAAATTGATAAGTGTTTCTCTCATCAATTAGTTGATAATGCACATGTCCAAAGTATCCGTCAAGGGAGGAGGTGGTGCGAATGGATGATGTTCACGTAACTACTGCAAGCCTCCTTCAAAGGCTTGTAGCCAACTGCTCACAAAGCCAGAGTGAAGGAGGCTGGGAGACAGCTTTTCTTCTACTGCTCTTTTCTGATCAGCCTCTCCGCCAAAGCAGCACTGCCCCTAAGTTAAGATACCATCATCATTCAAGTGTGGTCGAGTGAGGAGGCTTGAAAAGGAATGATGGACAGCACCAGCTTGCCACCTTCTGTCTCCACGCTAATTGCCTTCAGGAACCTACCTCTTTTACGTCTAGATATAATTTTCTTCTTCCCTGCTGCGCACAGACATCATCATCTTTTAAGTGCCTGGGTGCGGGAGCTTATGAAGAAGGAAGAGAGCTTGCCCACATTCCTTCTATCCTGGGCTTTTGTTCAGAATATCTGTTCCCATTTCATCTGACTAGTGGTGGAGTTACTGTGTTCACACATCCTACACATCTCCAGCCACACATCCCTAATTTCCTGTTGGCTCCTCGGACAGTGCACCCTCACTTCAAACTAATGCTGAGCTGATAAGATTCTGCTTTATACATGCTGCCCTATGAACTTCTGTCTCCCACAGCCAACTGGGCTGAAAATCCTAGAGACATCGATGATTCCTGCTTTGTCCCCCCAAACAGGAGGCAATGAGTGAGACCTATCAGTTCTCCATTTGGAAAATACTTGCTTGCTTTACCATCCTGTTTCTGAAATTCACCTCCTTCTCCATCCGTGCCTGATCTACTGCAGCACTCTTATAAGAGAGACCACCCCATTCTGTCTTCACCAGGTCGAGGAACACACCAGAGTCAAATGGATCTTACTGAGGTAATTTTCCATTTACCTTTGCTCCATTTAGAACATGACAGAATTTCCAAGACTAAGAATATACATAGAGGTGCCTGGGTGGCTCAGCCTGTTAACTGCCTGACTCGATTTTGGCTCACGTTGTGAGCTCACAGTTTGTGGGTTCAAGCCCTGCACTGATAGCGTGAAGCCTGCTTGGGATTCTTTATCTCCCTCTCTCTTTGTCCCTCCCCTGCTTGTGCTCTCTCTCTCAAAAATAAATAAACTTGAAAAAAAGAATATAGGGGCGCCTTGGTGGCTCAGTTAGTTAAGCATCCAACTGTGTAACAGGTCATGATCTCACAGTTCATGAGGTGGAGTTCTGCATCAGGCTCAGAAGCTGCTTGGGGTTCTCTCTCTCTGCCCCAGGTGAAAGACTACACTTCCCAACTTCCCTTGCAATTAGGTGTGGTGTGCAGCTAGGGTGTGACCTGTGGAATGTGAATGGAAATGATGTATTTCACTTCTGGGTTACACACTTCAGAGAAGGGGTATACCCCTGTGGACTATATGGAGGAGAGCAAAAGCATCAGAAAGGCAGACCACGGAAAGAGATGGCCAGACACTTGGTAACCCTACTGACCAGCCCTGCCAGAGGAGCTGATGCAAGAGATTTAAATTCCACCTTGCTTAAGCCATTATTATTTTAGGCTTCTATGACAGCAGCCAAATCTATTTCCTGATTCATTTTACATCATTTATTATCTGTCTGACACAACTGCTTATTCCTATAGCAATCCTAAAACTGTTAGTTATCTTTGTACTTCATATATGTATCTCCTTCACCCGGTGTGAAGAGGGACCACGACTTCTCTGCAAACAGCTACCTCCAGTACAGAAGTTTTCCTTCACACCTAGGTCAAGTACAGCAAACTAAGAATTTAATGAATACAGTCATACTCTATCCACGATCAACAGAGTGGAGAATGAACTCTTTCATGTAAGCACATTGACAAACTAAAAGAAAAATACACCTCAAAATATTTATAAGAATTTTTCTCGCATAAAATATCTGCCAATGTATTTCACTCTTCACTGAGATATGACACACAGGGTAATAAATGTAACTCAGTTGATGCTTTTGTCTCAAGATCATAATTATCAATGTTCATTTTATATTATTCTCCATAAATCTCAATAACTAGTAAAGGATATATTCCTAAATATAAAGTACATGGGAAACCTTTTGGAGAAACCTTTTATATTATCTTTTTTATGGATATAAAAGTGATACCTAATTATTGTGGAATATTTAAAATAACACCGAAAGTCTACAGAAAACAGCCTGAATTATTATGTTGTCTTATTATTCTTACCTATTGCCAGAAAAGCATGTGTCATTCTCCTCCATTTCCTTCATGGCATCAGTGTGATGCTGTTTCTAATATTCTATGAACTAGAATATCAGATGTTCAAGCGCCCTAGAACATCTAGAATTATGTGAAGATGTGTGGGAAAACTAAAATGCTCTACTTCTAGCGAAAAGAGTAAGTTTCAGGTACAAACCCAGTGCTTCAACCCTGACTTTGGGGTGGCACATATGAAGCCACTCTTGCAATTTTTCCTGGAGATGAAGCTGTGAGCGGGGAAAGAGTTGGGGACATTAAGATTGCTGAACCCTGGGTTCCTTCTTATTCCTTGAGTACTAAGACTTCTAAAGCAACCAAGCTAATAGTTACAGGGACAGAGGTAAAAATTTTATCAGTCACCAAATGTAATAGTGAGATGTCCCACTTATACTCACACCTCTTGGGTCATGCTTCTGTGTATTCCATATATAATGACAGAAAACACACCTTGACCATTGGTGCAGTGTAGTTGACTGGTCACCTTAGTCACCTGCCAACATCTCAAGTCTCTGAGTTGCTATTTCCTATTGGCATAAGGGTACAAAGGCAGGAAACCCCAAATGTTAAACTCATGCATATCCACTGTGAAAAAAAAAAATCACTGTGATCAAAAATAAAAAATGTAAACTTTATCTGCTAAAATCAAGACACAGCCCGCTTACTGGATCAAATGTGCAGATGCCCTGGAGCATGGTGGACATTTATTGATATAGACAGGATAAAGTTAAGGGGACAATGGTACATGATTATGGTCTTGTGTCAAGACTAATCAGTTCTGCCTTTAAGCCATAATTCAGTGCACAAAAACTTCAACCACCACATTTCTCATTTCTATAGAATGCTTTATCACTCCACTATATGGATGACATCACATTGCTAGGACTTGGAGAGCATGAGGCAGCTGGCACTCTAGATATCTTGAATTGACACTTATGTTCTAGAATCTAAAAGATAATTTTGAAGAAAAGTACAAGGCCTGCGATCGTTGAAGCTCCTATGTATCCAGAAGTAACACATTTTACTGTCTACTTCTAAGTGACACAGAAAGGTAAGGCCATCTTTGGGTTTTAGAAATAATATATGCCGGATATAAGCACACTGTTTGGCAGTGTTTTCTGAGCAACCAAAGAGCTGTTAACAGGGAGAATATCCTAGACCAAGAGAAATCTATCTAGTGCACAGAGTTTTGCCAGTTGCTACTTATGACCATGGAGCTCCACTGTGCTTACGTCTCTGAGGCAGCCTGGAAGACTACCTGGAGCGTGTTGCAAAACTGGATAGAAGAATCACAGCAGTGACACCTGGGTTCTGAAACAGTTATACTCTGTTGAGCAAATCCTTTTTAAAAATGTCTGGCTTCTGACAGTTCTACTACACAGTGAACACATGCCCATAGAACATGAGTAGCTTATGATCCGCACTACTTATAATGAACTTGGTATTGTCTGATGCTTCTACCCACAAAGCTTTGAACGCCCAGCAGTTTCTCATTAACATGTAGAAGGAATAGACACAATATGGGGCTTGAGAAGGTCAGGAAGGCACAAATATTTTGCATAACAGATGGATCCATTTCCCATTGTGCCTGTCACACAGCCATCTTTCCCCAAATCCACCACAGGGCCTTGGGGGAAACGCTCTATGACTGGGAAGAAAATCACTCAAGCCTTGTTTGCAGATGGCACTTTATTAAATGTTGGCATCAGCTGGAAGTACGTTCTTGTAGTAATTATAGCCCTACTCATGGGTAGCCTTGAATGATAGCAAAAAAGGGAAAACCCCAGTGGGCAAAATTCATTTTTAAATCAACCTTATTAAGGTATAATTCACATGCAATAAATTCCACAGATTTTATGTATACAGGTTGGTGAGTTTTGACAAATGTCCATGTAACTAACATCTCAATCAAGATACGTAACATGTCTATATTTCAAAGAAGTTCTTTATACTTCTTTGTAGCCCATCTCTCCATACCCAACCCTTACCACAGAGAACAACTAGAGAACCACTGCTGTGACTTCTTTTACTTCAGATTAGAAGATTTCATTTAAATGAAATCATACAGTATATACTCTTTTCTGTCTGGTTTTTGCCAACATAATATCTGTGTGGTTCATCTATGCTGCTATATGACTTCAGTAGTATTTCATATCATGTATCATAATTTGTTTCAGTATTCCTATCAGTAAACATTGGATTAGTTCTAATTTGGGGCTATTACGAATAAAGTTACCTAAAGACTCATTCACAAGTCATTGTATTGATACATGCTTCCATAAGTCTTGGGTAGATACTTAGGAGTGCAATTATTGGGCCATGTTGTAAGTGTATTTTTTTTTGATGTTTGTTTATTTTTGAGAGACAGAGAAAGACTATGGGTGAGGGACAGGCAGAAAGAGGGAGACACAGAATCTGAAGCAGGCTCCAGGCTCTGAGCTATCAGCACAGAGCCTGACACAGGGCTCGAACTCATGGACCATGAGATCATGACCTGAGAGGAAGTAGGACACTCAACCGACCAAGCCACCCAGGCGCCCCTGTAAGTGTATGTTTAACATAGTGAGAAATGAGGCGACTGATCTTTAAGCAGTAGGGTTTGGGGTCCACCTTGCCTGAAAGGAGATGTGACCTGAGGCAGAGATAGAGTGGCTAACATATAGTAGCTATCGTTTGCCTATAAATAGCCAAAGACTTGTCAAAAACAAGATAGAAAATGGATTAAAGAAGATTTGGAGAAGTATATGGAAGAGCCTACAGTGTGAGAATACTGATTCTTACACCTGTCAGTTGACCTATATGGCCAGTCGATTACACTGGACCCTTTCCATTATGGAAAGCTAGATATTTTCCCTATTGAGAATGATTCCTGTTCTGAATTGTGAACATCAACAGCATTCATGAACTTACTAACAGGTATTTCAAAAGCTATTTCCTTTGAACAAAGAACTGCTTACCAATTTTACATCAGAAGAAATAAGGGGATCACCTGATAGGGAAATTCATTGGTCCTTCAATGTTCAACATCACCGAGAAGTACATCACTACCTTATAAGTCTGAGATGTAATCTTACATGATGCTAAAATTATTATCAAATGTGTGTTCTGCCTCTCTTATTCATAAAACACAGGGCCATGACTGCTATGGGATGAATTCATATATTGAAGTTCTAACCCCCTGTACCTCATAATGTGACTGTATTTGGAGATAGGGTCTTAAACAAGTAATTAAGGTAAAATGTAGTCATAGGGATGGGCTATAATCCCATATGGCCAGTGTCCTTATAAGAAGAGATTAGGACACAGATACACACAAAGGGAAGGCCATCTACAGTCAAGGAGAGAGGCTTCAGAAGAAACCAAGCCTGAAGACACCTTGATCTTAGATTTCCAGCCTCCAGAACTGTAAGAAACTAAATTTCTCTTGTTTAAGCCACCAAGTCTGTGGTATTTTGCTAAGACAGCCTCAATAGACTAAAACAATGACTCATATGATACTTCACATATATCTAATGAGCTCAGTGATGCACAAAAATTTTGCTTCTGGCTCCATGAATGTTGGCTTTGCTGTTGGTTTCTTGAGCCTGCGTCCCCAAGGGATGTAAGAAACCAGGAGTAAGACAATCTCAGGCTCCTGTTCTTCCATAAATTCTGCCTCTCCCATGGGCTCATCTTACAGAAATGTCAGGGAAGGACAAAAGAGAGAAATTTGAAATACTGATTGAAATTAACAAAGAAATCGATTGAATTATTAGAGTCAAGCTTAATAATCGATTTAAAAGTGTTATATTTATTGTCTTGCTCACCAGCAAGGAGCAGATGATGGGAAAGATTGTTCATCAATACATAAAATACAAATTGGTATTATCCGTGTATATATAACTTGTAGTCTGAGTCATATTTTGCAACATGCACTACAGTACTATTCATAGGACGCACTTAGGAAGTAGTGACTTCTATTTGGGGAGAGCCCATTGTTAACAGGGCAGGTAAAGGAACTTCTGAAAATCCTTTAAAAAAGGATTCTTTTTTAAATAATCTCTACACCCATTATGGGGCTTGAACTCATGACCCAAAGATCAAGAGTCCTTTGCTCCACTGGTTGAGGCCACCCCAAAGATATGTAGATTTTTAACTAAAATTAATCAATGATCAAACACAGGAACACATCATAGGTTCAATGACCATTTATCCAACCTTAAATACCAATTAGAGCACTAGAAAAAATTACAAAGTAATAAAGACCACTCAGGCTTTTACTTACTGTGCTATATTATACCATATATAATATTATTACTTTTGTGGATGTTTCATAACTAACTTAACTGATTCTCTACTATTCAAATTTTAGCTCACTTTCAATTTTTTAAATTATAAATAATATTATCTTATGTTCTTATGCATGATTATTTTTCATATTTCTGGTTGTTTCCTTAGGCTAAATCCTAGAAGTTTAATATTCTTTTAGACTTTGGGTATTTCTGGACTGTCTTCAAAACTACTGTACTAACGTATACTTCTACCTGGAATATATAACAGTGTTTATTTATTTAAACCCAAACATATGTTAGATTTTATATTCTTCATCTTAAAAATGTGGTATGAGGAAAGGTATCTTGATATTTCAATTTTGATTACTTTTGTTATTATATAGATAAAATGTTTTGCATGTGAAGGTTGAGCATTTTCCCTTTGGTGATTTTAGGCACTAGACTTTAAATGAACTGAGCCAAGTCTAGTTTCAATGACAAAGTCAACATAGAAATGCATAATAATGATGAGTATCATCCTCTTAAATAACTGAGATTGTAAAGGGAGTGGAATTTACCAATAATCAATTAATACATAATTAACGTATTGATACGTGTGAACTCAAGGCAGGTTGTCTGCATGATGACCAAACACACACACACACACACACACACACACACACACACACTTGCATATAGTTAAGTTTTGGTGGTTTTTTAATTTTTTAAACAGCTAAGCCTGATATCCTCTTAGAAATGGAAAATCACACATGGTATTATTCCTTCTTGGGATATTTTTAATATTGATTAAACATAATCTTCAAAACAAAGAAAATATTTTTTCATATAAAGAGCAAATGAGTGGCTTGGGAAGAGAGTTACAATTAAGTTTTTCAAGAAAAAAGTTAAAATGTTTCTCAATGGTTAACAATCTGAGATATAGATAAAATTTGCTTCCCACGTCAAAAGTAATTAAAATGGAAAACAAATATCCTTTCCATTTCTCTCTGTAATTTGGATGCTCACATCAATAGTTTAACTACTTTCCTGACTCCAATTTAGCTTTTGGTCACATTGAAGCCTACAGAATCATTACTTAGCATGAATTATATTCAGATATCATAGAGCTAATTGCCAAGCTCTTTTAAAGCAGAAATCGTCACATATATTCATAGTCTTTGGCAAAGCTGTGTTTGTTTTCCAGCCTAGTTTTTGTTTTGACCAAATACAGTATGATTTATGTCAAATAGGCTCTAAACTACCAAGGTAACATGTATACAGACTCATGTACACAAATTCATCATAGTCTACAAACTCATCGTATTGTAATTCTACAGGAATTCTGAAACATTCCATCACTATTAGAAACTCTTTTTATTAATAAGGATCTAAAGAGTGTTGCTGGGTTCAGCTACACAAACAATTAAAAGATTTATCTACACAACAGACAACTATCAATTTGAAATGTAGACAGGATGCGGTTACAGGCCAATGATAGTATTAAATATACCAGTAAACTCTCATAAAAAAAAGAAAAAAAAAATCACAGTGGAAATAGCACAAATAGAAATACCAAGTGCCCAAGGAATTGAATCCTGATAATTCAACTGCAGGAAAAAAAAAATCCCAATGTGTTTAATCTGAGAAACATAATCAACAAGGAAGGCTTGGACTCCTTACAGGCTCTTACTCAAACAAGAAGTTAAAAGAAAAAGAAGTGGGGATGGGAATGAGAAAATAATTGGTTTAGGCTAATGAGAATAGATTCCTGAGTTACAGTGAGGTGAGGTGGACACCTAAAATAGTGAACAGGAAGCACAGGTAGAGCTAGTATGTACAAAAAAAAGTATATCAGTTTAGCTTTTTGGTTGTTCAGTTAGGGATGAAGAACTCTCTGATTTCTGTCTTGGGTAGTCATTTGTTAATTTGTCATTCAACAAAATAAGGACCACAGGAAGAGGTGCTAGTTTTATAAAGTGGGTAGATGGAGACAGAGCTGAGAAGTGAGAATATGTTTCAATCAACCAAGGAGACACCTATGTCGTGAAGCCCAGGCATAGGGAAGCTACAGGGATCTTAAATTCTAAAGTTAATCTCTGGTTAACAGCAGGCTTTGGGTGCTATCAGAAATCATGTGTCTTCTGAAGCTATGGGGAAAAGTAAATTCACTCAGGAATAGTTTAGAAAACAAAAACACAGAACAGATAATAAAGATGCTTGACAAATAACAGTATTACAGAGATGGGCCAAGAAAGCATTGTCAATAAAAAGAGGGATTTTTAAATTTTTTTAAAAAATTTATTTATTTATTGTTGAAAGAGAGAACAAGTAAGAGTGTATGGTGAGGGGGTGAGACAGAGAGAGAGAAAGAGAGTATCTCAAGTAAACTCCGCACTGTTATCTGGTCACGCAACATGGGGCTCGGTCCCACGAACCGTGAGATCGTAACCTAAGGTGATAGGAAGAGTCGAAAGTTTAACCAAATGAACCACCCAAGCACCCCAATACAAGGAAAGTAAAATGTAGCCACAAGAGGGCTGGAAGTAAAGCAGAAATACGAGTTGTTACAGAAGCCAGAAGAACAGAAAGCGTTAAAAAGATAAGCGTAATCAAAACACTCAGATGTCGTTAAGAGGAAAGTAAGTTAAGCACTAAAATTGTCCATGAGACTTTGTAATAGGAAGCCATTAAATGTGACTTGGGAAAGGTGTGGTAGAGCAGAAGCCTCAGTGGTCTACTGAATTAATCAGTAAACAGGAGAGGGAAACAGATCTGCATACACTCTGGTTTCTCTTACCCCCTCAAAAATTCCTGTCTCCATAGGTTCTAGCAAGGAGAAAATTCACCTGTATTTCTCAGGAACACACAAAAGATTTCTTTGCATAAAAGTCACAAATAAAACATCTGGGGTTACTCCCATTTGCCTTAGACAACACTTTTACGGGATACGTAGGACGGAGTGGGATTTAGGGATAAGAATGGCTTTTTTTAAACACTTCTGGTGCACTGGATGTTTTTCTAAACTCTTCAGATAAATTAGCACCTCTAAATTGGACAACTACACCTGAAATTTACGAGTCAGGATTTAGGTTCATAAATGTTGAGTTCTGGAAGCCCGTGAGGTAACAAGCGGTACAGCTGGTCCCAAAGCCTGTCTACTTTCCACCATGAATTGCTTCTCACCTCCCATGTGTCCTTCTGCTATGGCCCAAAGCACCCACAAATTCACACACCATCCCTGAGCTGTTATGCTTTTGTATTTCCTAAAAGCCATCCTCCCTAATCTTTAGAGCAGAAGCCCAAATCCCCGTCCTTGAGGAGTCTGCAGTCATGTTCCAGAGGATTGCCAATGCTCTCCTTTCCCAAAAGGCAGAGCTAAACATCTGTCAAATGAGTCCTAGGAATGTGAAGTAACTCTTATTTCCAAATTTACAGAATTCACTCAAATAACCATTTTTAAAATGGTTTTCACTTGTATTATTAGCTTTCTTGTTGCCAAGAATATCAATTTTACATAATGTAAATGTTTTTTCTAATTGGCAAATTATATGATTAATACAGGAAAGTGGAAAAGTTTAGCAGAATTCTCATAACTGATATCCACTTAACAGACTTGCTAGGCTATTCAACTTTCTCCGTTTTCTCTCTAAAAATTACTGACTAATGCCCAGAATGTACCAATTTTGCTTGTGGCTCGTAAGTTTCTCTCTGACATATTTGCAATGTCTCATTTCATGGGTTGATGTGTAAACTTACCAGAATAAGATTATTTATTCACAAATTGGTGTATTAATGTGTTTATGAAGTGTTATTAAACATCACATAAGTCAAGAAAATATGACTACAAAAAGAGAGCTATTGAGTCTATCAAAATAATTTGAATTCTTAGGAAAGACTTGATAAAGATAAGTAATTAAAATTTGCTGTTGAATTAAGTGTAGGTATAAGTTTTTTTCATCATAATAATCTGCACTCAGACTGTTTCCACAACCTTTTTTTCTTTTTTTTTTTTTTTTTAACCACAGAAGCCAAAGTGGGGTCATTTTTAAAAAAAAAAAAAAAAAAGTAACTACTTTACTTAAAAGATGCTTACTTTAAAAAAAAAGCCTATGTTCTCCAACAAAAATTTAGGAAATAAAATAAGCACTTATTGGTAGAAAGTCTATATAAAACACTTATGGTACGCATGTATTTTTGTTTTGATTCTCTCCTTCAACAGTGTTTAAATTTCCTAATCAACTACTTGTCATAATGATGCTTAGTATCAATCATCCAGAACTCTACAGGCAGCAATGTTAATCATGACTATTAATACCACGGCCAATTTCCTCTAGACTCATTCTTTCCATCCATTTTACAAAGATTAGGATTAGACCATACCCTACACACAAACTTATAGCTCTCTTATTTGTTGACAGTATATAGCAAGCATTTCTCCCTATATATATCATTTTTTTCTTTTCGAAATCTACTTTATTTTAATTTATTGTACCCTATTACTATATTGGACTATTTCACTCACAATAAGAATGTACAGCTTAATAACTTTGGCTATTTTTATATAGTAATATACCAAAAATGTAAATCGAAACATAAAACATAACCATCACCACCCTTAGAAAGTTCCCGTATGCCTGCTTCCAGTCAACTTGGCAATTTTTATTACTATATAATACTTTTGCCTGAACTTGGATTTCATCTAAACAGAATCATATAGCATGCGTTCTTTCATGTCTTACTTCCCTAGTTCAACCTAATGCTTTTAAGATTCATTCGTGTTGTTGAATAGCATAGTTTGTCCTGTTTAATAGCAAGGATTATTCCACTGTATGAATATACTACAGTTAATATGTACTTTCTCCTGTTAGTTTCCAAATTTTAAGGATGCTATGAACATTTTTGTACAAGTCTTATTGTGGACGTAGTTTCTTATCCCTGAGTCACTGAGTAGGCATACATTTAGCTTTACACCAATCTGCCAGTTTTTCAAAGCGGCCATATCGCTGTTAAAAGCCCACCGACAAAATGTGAGCATCCACTTATTTCAGATCCTCATCAACATCAGATATTCTCAGTATTTTTTATTTTATCCATCCTTTTAGATATGAAATGGTATCCCATTATAGTTTGGATTTGTATTTCACTGCAGCGTAATGATGTTAAGCCTCTTTCCATGTTCTGTAAACATTTTTTCAATAGCTGAGTCTTTTCTATATTGTAGATCTACTGTTCATTCTCTTAGCTCGGTGGTTCCTGCTTACCCTAATTTCCCCAGGACAGTAACTCTGTGTTATCCTAAATGATAACTTATCTATTTACTTACATGTTTTCATGTTTTTTATATATTTGTTAGATGTAAATGTCACAAGATTAGGAATTAAGCCTATCTTATTTACCAAGACGACAACCAAGATCAGTACTTGACACATAAGCTTAGCACAATATTTGTTGAATGAATTCTTTATGCAATAAAATATTATCTGATATTTCCCCTGGCATTTCCTGTTGCCTCTTTACACACTTATTCTCATTTTGAATCTTCCTTCCCACATCAATTTGGGCAAATAAGCTGCAATATTTAGTTCCTCAGAGATCAAAGACAAGTGCAGAAATACAGGTGAGAATTCTTCTGGTTTTCAGGTTTCAAGGCAGATTTTTTTTAACCCTCAGTGGAGAAAATAGGTTTGAGTGCTTGTCTCGTTCATCAGTGCTTTCTTACTGGTATTTGCTAAGGACACTTTAAACACATAGTTCTGTATTACTGGTTCCACAGAATCAGGGCCAGTGGGCATATTTCTCTGCTGAAGTACTAAATTAAGATGCCACCCATGGATTGCTCTAGCTTATCTGGACATCTGGGGCTTAGAAGCACAGTAGGACTAGAGAAAATGTCCAGCATGGAACCAGAACAATGAACACAAACAGAGACTAAAGACCCAATGAGACCTGGATATCTAAAGTTCCTAAAATTATTTCAGATGCCACGTGATTCAATGAATACTGGTTCCCCTGTACCTTCTAACTATAACTAGCTTAGATGGACAGTCAGGAACTTAGTCAGACCTCCCGAGAAGTGACTCATCAAACAGTTTACTTTCTATTCCTATAAACATACAATTGTTCCTCAAACATACATAATTCCCACCCACCCGATTTTCTCCATTTCTCCTGCTGCCATCAGCCTTCTCCACATCTCCTCTTTCCCAAAGCACCACTGTAACATGTCTCTCTGCTTCTTCTATTACCCCAGTACAGTCCGTTATGAACATACCCGCAGAGATGAGCTCAAGGCCTCATTCAGATCACGTCACTCTCCTGCTTAAAGTCTTTCTAGGGTTTCTCACTGCACTTACAACAAACTTCAATCTCTTTCCTCTCACCTCTCAAGGGCAGACATAAAGATCAGCCCTAGGAGAAAAAGTAGGGCTGGTTATCCTGAGCTTGCGAAAGCAAGGAAATTGGCCACCATCACTTGCATTTTGGTAGACGCTCAAACTGGCAGAGGAATGGGAAAGCCTTATAATGAAAAAGGGGAGGGTTTCTGTGCCTTATTGAAGGCTGTGGGCACAGGGAGGCCATAGGCAGTCTAAGCAGAAGGGAGGCAGGGCGCCTGGGTGGCTCAGTCAGTTTAGCACTCTACTTCAGCTCAGGTCATGATCTCCCAGTTCATGAGTTTGAGTCCCGCGTCAGACTTTGTGCTGGCAGCTCACAGCCTGAAGCCTGCTTCCGATTCTGTGTCTCCCTCTCTCTCTGCCCCTCCCCAGCTGACATCCTCTCTCTCTCTCTCTCTCTCTCTCAGAAATAAATAAGCATTTAAAAATAACTTTTTTAAAGTAAGTAAAAGGGAGGCATCCTATGTAATTGGTTTAGGGTCCATGTTTGGCTTTCTCTGGTTGGCCCAAGGTTGAGAGTGAGAACAAAAATTAGGAAAGCTGCCAGTTATTAATCAAGTCCTGGTCATGTGGGCCAATCATTACAGAAGTTATCATTTAGCTTCTGGGATTGTCACTGGAGATAGTAATCTGGTTTCTTGTGAGTCTGTTTGTAGCCGCTGGCTTCCTGGGTTGTTTATTGTAGATGTGAAGTTGGTTGTAGGTTCAAAAGTCTATTTTTATATCTAATCTGGCCATTTTCCGCTTGTGTATTCAGCCTCTCATTTTTTGTGCCATGTATTCCCTACCCTCTGCTGCGGTCTTATCCCTCCCACCCCCGCCTTTTTATTTTTAATTTTTTTATCCCTCTTTGCTCATATGTACTAGCCAAAGAACCTTCTGAGAAGTCCACTAAACTTTCAACTCAACCCTGACTCCCCGCTTTCACATTTGCCACTGACATCGCTGACTCCTTCTCAATCTTCAAACCTCAGCTTACATCTGATTTCTTTCCAGTCTTTCCCACATTACTCTATTGAAAAATCCGCTTACACCATCACTACTTTACTAAGTATTAACCATTGTTTGTTTTCTTCATGTCTTTTACATGTTCTGGTTATTCGTACTCATTTTCCTACCACTTAAGCTGTCTGTTCCACTGACTGTAAGTTGCTGGAAGCAGAGCCAACATTTGCCATGCTATTTCCAGTACCTCCCATAGCATCTAGAACAGGGTCAGCCTTCAATAGAAACTTGTCAAAAGAATCTTAGTCTGAAAAAAAAAAAAAAAAAAAAAAAGAATCTTAGTCTGCCCCTCTCACTCTTCTTTATTTTGTATGTGTGTTTATTTCTTCACTTTTGAGAGAGAGATAGAGAAAGAGAGCAGGGGAGGGGCAGAGAGAGAGGGACAGAGAGAGAATCCCAAGCAGGCTCCACAATGTCAGCACAGAGTCTGATACAGGGCTCGAACTCACAAATCATGAGATCATGACCTGAGCTGAAACCAAGAGCTGGACATTTAACAGACTGAACCACAAGGTGTCCCTTCACTCTTCTTATCTTTCTTTGTAGACCCCCTAAATTAGAAAGTTTCACATATGCTTTGGACTTTTGCAAGATTTAAAACTATCAAAAATATACTTATTGAATATTACCAAAACAACAAGTCTAATATTTTATAACTTTGAAAAGTTTTTTTAATGTTTATTTATATTTGAGAGAAAGAGACAGAGCATGTGCAGGGGAGGGGCAGAGAGAGAAGCAGACAAAGAATCCGAAGCAGGATCCAGGCTCCAACGTGTCAGCACAGAGTCTGATGTGGGGCTCATACTCATGAACTGTGAGATCATGACTTCAGCCAAAGTCGGACACTTAACCGACTGAGTCACCCAGGTGCTCCAACAAATCTAATTTTTTTAACTGAAGATATTCTCATCCTTGTATATGGATAGATTATTATTTTTAAATTCCGTTCTCCAAATACTATGCCTCCAACAGGATTATAATTCAAATCTATGTTACATGCTGAAATTATTCTCTATAATTTATGTTACTTAATAAACTAATCCAAGACTTCTAATGGAACAGCAAAAAACAGCAAGAAAAACACTCTAAAGAAGGAACAAAGAGAATGCATTAAAAATTTAGTTCTGATTCGTTACTGTGACAAATGCCAAGAATGCCCAAAATTGATAACAGACCTCAAATAGTTGAGTGCTACACAATACAAATACAATGGTGAAATACATAGAGTGTTCTTTGGCAACTTCTTGATAATTCAGAAGGTACATCAATATCTTTCAGTGATCTCTCTAATGACAGCAGAGAGCATTACTCCTGTTTCATATATATAAGCTTATGAATGAAGAAAGGGAGAGCCATTTTAATTATTTGAACCCTGACCAAGTAGGAGTATATCTTATCACTTTAGTCGATAATTAGAAACTCAAAAATGATCCTTTCCCTAAATTTTACTTTAACATCAAACTGTCATTCTGACTCAGAGAGGATAAGAAAAAAACATGAGATTTTCCCCTTGTCTACAAATAGCCACTAGGATACTGTCTACTCTTAAGTCCAGACATTAAGACCCCGATTGATGGACAACAGATGCGTTGAAAATGAGAACACCGTAGAAATGTGTTCCCATCATTTCTTTTTCCTACCAGGACCAACTGTGGACACACAGTAGGGGGGCATATTACCCTTGCCATTATCCAATTGACCCAAGTGACAAGAAATCAAAATGTCTTTTGTAGTCTTTCAAGGGGATGGGGATTAGAGACGGGAGGGGTGAAAGCTGCTGCCTTTATCTTGACACCTTTTAAAACTAGGGAATCCATTTAATGTTGCGTGCATTATTCCAAAATGGTAATTACCCTGAAAATATATGATAAACACATGCTAATGAGATAAGCCAACAAGGGCAAAAAATCCACTTTAATAATGCAATCATAAGAGAAAGAGTTTTAAGTAGATATGGGGAAATTATCATAAATGTCAAGGCTCACAAAATGTAATAAAAAGGATTGATGTGTTTTATACATGCTAAATCACTGATGGGGATTTATTATCTACACAAGACTCCCAGCTGACAGAAAAACAGGCTCACCACATAACAATAACTTTTGTAAAACATTACCATTTAATTTTACATTTTTCTCTCCTTTTACACTGGGCTCATAAATCAAAAATTTTCCCATGCACTAAAAGGGTATCAAATCTTTTGAAGGAGGTGTGAAAAGTTTTTTGTTACCATTTGCATGAAAAAAAGAAACAATTAGAAAAGGTGCTGGTTGTCTTCATAAGCACCACATCTATTTCCCTCTCAAGAGTGAATACCAGTATCTCTGTTATCAAGGCTGTAGTGAGACACGCATATGAAATCGGTGTCTTCCAAGAGAAAATTAAGTGTGGAGAAGAAAGGGTTTCGGTTTGTATTAAGCAGTTAAAACAGGGGCACCTGAGGGGCTCAGTCCGTTAGGCGTCCGACTTTGGCACAGTGGCACAGGTCGTGATCTCCCAGATGGTGGGTTCGAGCCCCACATCGGGCTCTGTGCTGACAGCTCAGAGCCTGGAACCTGCTTTGGATTCTGTGACACCCTCTCTCTCTGCCTGCCCCCTGTTGGTGCTCTGTCTCTCTCTCATCAATAAAGAAACATTTTTTAAAAACATTAATTAAAAAAAAGAAATTAAAACGAAAGTAAAAATAGACATTACTTCAGCCTCCTATGAAGATGCCAGAGAAAACAACCTCAAGGGGATATAAGAGAGATTAAACCCAGGAAATGGAGAGGATTCATTCGGGAGGAGGACCAGAGCTGTTAGTTCAATAAATTCCTGGAAGACAGATTTGGGGAAGAAGTGTGTTGAGTGTTGAGAGTGAAGCAAGTCAGGAATATGCTTAGGTCCCGGCTGCAGTGGGAGTAGCGTTCGGTCCCCTTGCTTCCCTCTGGAGACCCCAGGCTCAGAGGCAGGAGCAGAAGCAGCAATTTAAACAGGTAGATGGAAGAAGTAAAATCAGCACAATCTCCCTTCCCTCCCCATATGCAAAGCAAAAGCAACCCATGGTGGTAATTTGCAGTCCAAGCAAATGTATCAGAGAGATCGTCTCAAAAAAAAAAAAAAAAAAAGCAGATAAATCAACGAAGGAAAGTTAAGCTTGTTGGTGTGAGTGTTGGCTCTGCATCATATATTTACAGGGTGGGGCAGGGCAAGAAGAAAACTGAACCCTTGGCAATCATACATCTGCACTAACAGCGACTTGAGGGCCAAGCAGATTCAGAAGACACACTTCTACCTTTTGTTTGTTTGTTTAAGAGAGAGTGAGAACACCCGCACACACGCACAAGCTGGGAAGGAGCAGAGGGAATGGGTGAGAGAGAATCTCAGGCAGTCTCCACACTCAGCAGGAAGCCATCATGGGACTCATTCTCATGATCTTGATCATGACTTGAAGAGAAATCAAGAGTCGGTTGCTTAACCAACTTAGGCACCCAGGCGCCCCATCCACTTTTATTTTTAGATTTAAAACTGAAATGTATTCCAGGTTCGAGAAGAATAAATAAAAGTATGACACATTTGAGGCCTGGCTATACACAGAATGATGGGTAACAACTAGGTTCTGGGTGAAGGTTGAGGTTCATTCCGCAGGTTGACACGGCAAAGCTGTTCTTGCCTTTGACTGGCCTTCCCCAGCACTGCACTGTAATATTCATGTCGAGTAGAAGTACCCAAGAAAGAACTAGTTCAAGAATAAAAGTTATCCAGCCTTCACTTGACAAAGCCATCCCAAAAGTAACCATCAAATATAGGACTATGAAGAGTTCACAGTGCCAAGTCCAGAAATTCCCTTGATATTATATAATTTATAAAGTGCTATATAAATTAGAAGCACATAGAATCCAGGCCATGATGGGCTCTAGCTGATATAAAAGGAAGTTTTCAAGCAAAAATCAAAAACAGTATCATGGGAGCACCTGGGTAGCTCAGTCAGTTAAGTGACCCCCTCTTGATTTCAGGTCAGGTCACAATTTCACAGTAGTGAGATCAAGCCTCATGACCAGGTTCCAAGCTGAGTATGGAGCCTGCTTAAGAATCTCTCTCTCTCTTTCTGTCCCTCCCCTGCTTGCATGCACACAAACATGTACACTCTCTCTCTCAAATACAAAACATTTCCATGAACAAGTATCCTATTTTAAGAAGTAGCTGTTGGGCAGTGAATTGGATGTTTGGTTTTAAAAGTTCAGAGACACAGGGGTAAAGAAACAGAAGATCCTAAAAGTTTCCAGGATAGAAGCTGGGGAGAAGGACTGCATACCAAAAAAATGCCTCCCAAAAAAACAAGAATTAGGGTGGCATTAAACCTCTCACTTGGAAATTTTATGCAAGAAGACAATGGAGTAGTACTTTTCCAAGAACTGGGGGGAAATTATTTTGAACTAGATTTCCAGACAAGCTATATCATCAATCAAATATGAGTGCGAAAAAATGCATTTCAGATGTCTAAGACTTAAAGGAATTCTTGCCACGACTGTTTCTGAGTTACTCGAGAACATATTGAAACAAGCAAACTCAGTCAAAATCAAGAATGGGAAAATAGGAGATCCAAGAAATGCTAGATGTAATGTAGAAGTATAGTAAATACAATCTCAATTTCTTTAAAGTTGACAAGTTGAAACACAATTGGTCAAAATTACATCAAGTAAAGACCACTGAAAAGGTCTTCAAAAATAAAATGTAAGCGATAAACGCTATTCCACAGATAGAATGATGAAGAGACTACAAGTGATATGGTGAATAAAGCATTGTTTTTCTTTCAACAGAAAGAAATGAAAGGCTATTAGAAATCCCAGAGAAATACACACACGTGCATGTGCACAAGCACACACAGAATGAAGTCCATGTGGAACGATTTTCACAATCTGATGGTATGTAAGAAAGATAAGGTATTTGGACCTTAATGCTAGACACATTCTTTTTCAGGTTGTACAAAGTGACATGATTTTAGATCAATGGAGAAAAATATAATCCTAGAATATCACCTGCCTTTGCATAGAGTAATATTTATATAAACAAAATAGTTAAATGCTGTTTATTAGCAACTCTTAGAATCAAACTGTAGGAGCGCCTGGGTGGCTCAGCCAGTTAAGCGTTCCACTTTGGCTCACATCGTGATCTCATGGGTTGAAGCCCTGCGAGCAGCCTGGAGCCTGCTTCAGATTCTGTGTTTCCCTCTCTCTCTGTCCCTCCATCACTTGTGTTCTCTCTCACTCTCTCTCTCAGAAATAAATAAACATTAAAAAAATAAGTAAATAATTTTTTAAAGAATCAAACTGTAGAAAAAGCACAGATAATTTAATTAAGGACATAAAAGGAATGGAAAGGCTGTCATTCTTGATCTGTAAAAAAATAAAAGGTATAGCTGTCAACTGCTGGAGGCAAATATGCACTGAGATAGAGGAAGGCAATGGTAGAAGAAAAAAGTCTCAACTTATTATGAGGGCAAAATAAACTGCTGAAATTTAATAAAATAAGAAATCACTAAAAAGAAAGAAATGATCCTATTCAGTATATTATTTAAAACTACAAAGTCACCAATAAAACAACGGAAAACAGTAACAACTTAGAGGAGGGTGTAGAAGTAGCGCATAAAGTTGATACACTGAGAAAGAGCGAAATGTTGACATTATTTAGGATTATGATATACACTGCTCACCATGAGCCTCAAGACCAAAATAGCCAAATGGGGCACTGCTGTTCTCATTTTCAAGACCTTGCATCAGACACCTCTTGTACACAGTCTAGCAGATTCTTGGCCCAGCATTTGTCGTCAGCCAAGCTCAGGGCGATCATTTTGTGCAAGCTTCCAGTCACTTCACACTGATGACCCTTTACCTAATGCACACACCACCTTCAGTGACTTTCCCTTTATCCTCAGGGCTTCTCCAATCCTGCCACAGACCTCCATCCCTCTCCTGGAGGCCCTCTCCTGGTTCCATGCGCAACCTGTTGACTATGGAGGTCAGTGGGCAAATAGCTCTCCAGACAGTCCTTGTACCGATCATTCGGAGAGACCTCCTAAATACTCACAAAATCTTTGTGTGATTGGGCTGCACTTGCCCAGAGTGGGGACTGCTGTGCCCGATTCGCAAGTCCCCTGAGGCCCCCAAGGAGCCGACACCGATGCAGGTACAAAAGGGTATTACAAGCTCGAGCAGGGGCTCACCCGCCTACCGGTGTAGTGGCAGAAGGCGAAGCCAAGAACAATAGTGAACAGGGTTTTTAAGGAGTAAGGGATGGGGGTGTTACAGTGCACACGTTGTACATATGGCATCATCACATAAGCACCAATTACAATTGTACAGCACCCATAGTAACAGCTTTGACCATTCAGCATCTGTGAGGTGTTCATTACTTTTGGTGGGACCCAATCATGACTTTTGAGGATCCTTTGAAAATGACTAATTATGAGGTGAGTTAAAAGGGCCCAAGTGGGGTTCAGGCAAGCGGTGAGAAATTGGCTAGTTTGTACAGAATAACTGTATTTCGAAAATACTCCTTTATATTAACTTTTATTCTCACATTTCAAGTTCTTTCTATTCTCTCCCTTCTCTCTATAATCAACTCCCAGATAAACTGCCTTCCCAGAGTCCTTACATTAGAATCAATTGACAAGAAGAAACCACATCAAGACATCACTTCTGCATCCCTTGGTTTTTGGGAGTTTTCTTTTTCCACATGCATGCATTAATCTTAGTTTAAAATTGTTATGAATATTCACCTTATTTGCTACAGATTTGCATAAGTCATAATTATCACAAGCAAAGACAAGCCTTAATTTACCTTCTGTGGTTCACTGACCATTGTTACTTTGCACTAAGCATTCACTATATGCTTAAAATGATTTCTCGTGTCAAGGAAGATGCTACATTTGGAATCACAGCAGAGAATAACAATAAACATATAAAATTCTAGTCCGTGGAGTATCAAACTGGGAAATACAAAGACGAGGAATGCAATTTGAAACTGACAACATTCCCACGATGATTGAACCTGAGTCCTTTTCTTCTTATTATAAAATAGCACAATAATGTTTACTTCCCAGGAAACTGAAGTGAGTTTTTAATGATTTTCAAGTACTTCTTGAGGGCTTGAGTGCTGAGATCTCACAATATATTATATATTTAAACTATTCACAGTTCTCAAAAGACTGAAGTGAATGAAAAGTGCCTTGAGCAAGATGTCAGAAGATTGGAGTCCTTGATTCACCTCTGCCTCATTTTTGTTAAAATATTTAGGCAAGGAACTTAAACCTAACTAGCTGCAGTTTCCTCATCTTTAAAGGAAAAATAATGTTAGCTCTGCCAAATCTCAGGGCTATTGTTAAAGGTTAATAAGCAATTATGTGCTCTTAGGAAACGATCAAGTACACTGTAGAGTCAGGGCACTATTATATCCATGCGAAGTGTATGGCAGCAGTCACTGAGAGAGAGAAAGCCTCCATTGGGGTCATGCCCAAATTGGACAGTTATGAACCTGAGTCCCCGAGGGTAATGCCTGGATGTTCTAAAGTCAAATCCGTAAAACATCTGCCCAGGGGCAGCCAGCAAAATTTCATTGTTGGCTGCCATAATGTTTTGAAAAAAAAAAAAATAGGAATCACTTGCTAATACTTAAATGTAAGAAAGTTAACCAAAGTATCCAAACTTTCAACTCCCCTGTGAAAGTTAGGAGACGTGGCCATCTGGGCCGGGTTCTGGAAAGTCACTGTTCCCAGAGGTGAATAGGCTGTCTTCTCGATAGATGGGGCGTGTACCTTCCAACATGCCACGTTCCCACTACACCCTTCTACCTCACACCTGGCCCACTTCGCTTATTTAGTTTACCAGTTTGGTCTCTCTAACAGGTGAGTTTGAAGCCATGGGTCTGGCCTTGGGTAAGGAGATAGACAAACGCTGTCCCAATTAGATGGAAAAGAAAACTTTGCAGGTTGAAGGAAATGGATGCAAAGCTAAGGAAGAGGGGAGAAAGGGGATATAAGAGTTCCTGCAGCTTGGTTGGATGCTGAAGCTGGAATAGAATAGAAGACTAGAGAAAATGCCCTGCTAGGTGGAACACTATAAGGAATTTCAAGACTCAGCTATAATATGACACAATCCTGATCCAAAACTGGCATCTATAGATGCCGCCACTAAGTATTCCTCATAATCATTTCCTCCTCCAACATTAAAAAGAACTCTTAGGGTTCGGGGATCTTTTCTTTGTTTTTCTTTTCCAACTTTACTGAGATATGATTGACAAATAATGTTGTGTACATTTAAGGTGTACAGTGTGATGACTTTATGCATGTATATACCTTGTGAAATGTTTACCACAGGGTTAGTTAACACATCCTTCACCTCACATAATCACTTATCGGGTATAGTTATTATGGTAAAAATATTTAAGATCTACTCTCAGAGCAACTTGCAAGTATACAATACACTATTGTGAACTATAGTCCCCAGGCTGTATGCTGTATCCCCAGAACTTCTTTTTCATAACTGGAGATTTGTACCCGTTGACCAACATCTCCCCATTTCCCCCAGTGCCCCAGCCCCTGGCAACTACCACTCTACTCTTTGTTTCTATGACTTTGGATATTTTGGATTCAACATGTAAAGGAAATTATACTGTATTTTTTTCCTGTCTCGTCTTAGCATTAATACCCTCAAGATCCAGTCATGTTTTCACAATGGCAGGATTTCCTTCTTTTTTCATGGCTGAATAATATCCCTTTTTAGTTATACACATACATATATATATACATATATATATACACACACATATATATGTATACATATATATATATAATATTTTTACCCATTCATCTGTGGATGGGAACTAGTGTTGTTTTCATATCTTCACTAGTATGCAAGCAATGCTACAGTGAGCATGGGGGTGCAGATATCGCTTAGAGATCTAATTTCATTTCCTTTGGAGATATACCCAGAAGTAGGATTGTTAGATCATACAGTAGCTCTATTTTTAACTGTTTTTCAGGAACCTCCACACTGCATTCCATAGTGGCTGCACCAGTTACATGCCCACCAAGAGTGCACAAGGGTTCTCTTTTCTCCAAAACTTCCCCAATACTTGTTACCTCTTGTCTTTTTGATCACAGCTATTCTAACAGATGTGAGATGGTATCTCCTTCTTGGTCTGATTTGCATTTCTCTGATGATTCGTGATGGCGAATATAGGTACAACTATCTGTTGACCATCTGTATGTCTTTGTTGGAAAATGTCTATTCAGGTTCTTTGCCCATTTTGTAATTATATTGGGTTTTTTATTTTCTATTGATTGCATGACTTCTCTGTATATTTTGAATATTAACCCCTTACCACATATATGGCTTGCAAATATTTTCTCCCATTTCATAGGTTCCCTTACCGATTTGTTGACTATTTCTTTTACAGTGCAGATTTTTAGGTTGAAGGTAGCCCCATGTTGATTTTTGCTTTTGTTGCTTATGCTTTTGGTGTCATCTCCAACAAATTATTGTCAAGACCAATGTCAAGGAGTTTTCTCCCCTATGTTTTCTTCTACGAGTTTTATAGCTTCCAGTCTTAATTTATCTCTAGTTAATTTCTGTGAGTGGTGTAACACAGGGGTCTAATTTCATGATTTGCATATGAATATCCAGTTTCTCTAACCATCTATTGAAGAGGTTATCCTTTCCCCATTGAGTACTCTTGGATCCCTTGTCAAATATTAGTTGACTATATTTGTGAAATACAGATTTTGTCCCAGTGATCTACATGTCTGTCTTAATTCCAGTACCATACTTTTTTTTTTTTACTATATAGCTTTGTAATACAGTCGAAAATAGGGAATTGTGATGCCTTCACCTTTGTTCATTATCAAAATTGCTTTGGATACCTAAATCCTTTACTGGTTCCATATGAATGTATATTATTCTATTTCTGTGAAAAATGCCACTTGAATTTTGATAGGCATTGCATTGAATCTATAGATGGCTTTGGGGTAGTATGAATATTTTAACATTTATTTCTTCTGATACATTACCACAGGATATCTTTCCATTTATTTGTGTCTTTTTTAATTTCTTTTATCAATATCTGATAATTTTTGGTGTACAGGTCTTTCACCTCCTTGGTTAAATTTATTCCTAAGTTACTTTATTGTTTTTGATACTGTTGCAAACAGGATTGTTTTCTTAATTTTTCTTTTTGATACTTCATTATTAGTGTTTACAGATGCAACTGATTTTTGTATATTGATTTTGTATCCTGAAGCTTCATTGAATTCATTTATTTGTTTTAAAGTTTTTTGGTGGAGTCTTTAGAATTTTTCTATACACAATATCATATCAATTGCAAACAAAGGCAATTTTACTTCTTTTTTTATTTGGATGACTTTTATTATTTTTTTTTTTAGAAAATTGCCCTGGTTAGGACTTCTAGTATTATGTTGAATAAGCATGGTATGAGTATATACATTGTCTTGTACTTGATTTTAGAGGAAAAGCTTTCAGCCTTTTACCACTGAGTATGATATTAGCTGTGGGCTTGTCATACATGGCCTTTATTACGTTGAGGTACATTCCTCCTAAACCCATTTTGTTGACAGTTTGTAGAATGAAAGTATGTTGAATTTTGACAAATGCTATTTCTGTGTCTATTAAGGTGACCAACTAATTTGTATCCTTCATTTTGTGATGTGGTTTATAATTTATTGATTTGTGAATGTTGAACCATCTTTGTATCCCAGTGATAATGCCCACTGATCATGGTGCATGATCCTTTTAATATGCTTTTGAATTCAGTTTGCTAGTATTTTATTAAGAATTTTTGCATCTATACTCATCAGAGATATTGGCCCATAATTTTCCTCTCTTATAGGATCCTTATCTAGCTTTGTTATCATAGTAATTCTGGCCTCATAAAATGAGTGTGGGGCTGTACTCTCCTCTTCAGTTTTTTGTATGAGTCTAAGAATATTTGATGTTAATTCTTCTTTAAATATAGTAGAATTCACCTGTGAAGCCATCTGGTCCTTGGCTTTTCTTTTTGGGGAGCTTCTTGATTATTGATTCAACCCTCGCTCATCATTACTCTGTTCAGATTTTCTATTTCTTTATGATTCTGTTGGTAGCTTGCATATTTCTAAGGATTTACTCATTTCTTCTGAGTTGTCCAATGTGTTGACATATAATTGCTTATAGTAGTCTCAAGATACTTTGTATTTCTGTGGTATAAGTGTATCATCTCCTCTCTCATTTATCATTTTATTTGAGTCTGCTTTCTTTTTTCTAAATAAATCTAGCTAAAAATTCATCAATTTTACTTCTCTCTACAAAAACCAAGGTAGTTTTGTTGATCTCTTCTATTATTTTTTATTCTCCATTTCATCAATTTTGGTTCTGATCTTTATTATCACCTTCTCTCTGCTAACTTTGAGTTTTGTTTAATTACTCTTTTTTCTAGTTCCTTGAGGTGTGAAGTCAGGTTGTCTGAGATCTTTCTCTTTGTATAATGTAGGCATTTATCACTATAACCTTCCTTCTTTGAACTGTTTTTGCTGTATCCCTTTAGTTTGGGTATGTTTTGTTTACTTTAGCATTTGTTTCAAGATATGTTTTGACTTCTTCTTTGACCCATTGGTTGTTCAAAAGTGTGTTTTTTAATTCCCACATACTTTCTAGCTTTCCTCCTGTTACTGATTTCTAGCTTCATACCATTGTGGTTAAATATTATAATTGGTATGTTTTCAACCTTTTTAAGTTTGCTATGTTTTGTGACCTAACATACGATCTGACCTGGAGAATGTTCTGTGTGCACTTGAGAAGAATGCATATTTTGCTATTGTTGAAAAAAACAGAACTCTTTATTTTTAAATTAGTACATGGCCACCTAGAGGAAATACATCCCAGTTTTACTTGCAGCCAGGTTTGGACAGGGGCCTAATTTTTACCCAGTGGGATTTGAAAAAAGTAATCTGTATAATTTGGGGGATATACTTTTAAAGAGAAAGAAGCTATTCCATTATCCCACTCTCCCTCTATCCTGATGCCCAGGATAGGATACTATAGCAAGTGATCTCCAACCACAAGAACAAGACTAACACATAACAGATGGTGTAGTTATAAGATAGAAGGAAACCTGGCCCTTGGATGACCTTTTGAAGCAAAACCAACATACCACTTCTCAGGTCATCTGCCTCCAGATCATTACAGAGCAAGTGAAATAAACTTTTATAATATTTAGGCCACTGCTAATGTGGGTCTCTCTTATATACATCCAAACCTATACTCTAACTAATACATTCTGAAAATCTTCAACAAAGTCTGGTTGCACCCAAGGCTTGACTTGGGACACATTATGGAAGGATGAGATTGAAGATGTGCTCAGCTGGGCTCTCTGGGACATATCAGATAGCTTAACTCTTGCATGAGTAAAATCAAGATTGACAGCAGGGATAAGAGGAATGGAAACCTCTTTACTCCAAATGCCTGTGGATGCTGGGTCTTTTACCATTCTTGAATCAAAATTATTCAAGTGGAACAGCATACTACAGGTGTGAGCAATATGAGGACCCAGCACACTCATGTTACATACACACTTATGCACACACACACACGCATACACATGTGCATGGGCATTTGTGCACACATAAAATTACATCTATTAATAACAGAAAAAAAATACTGACTTCACAGTTGGAAATTTTTTTCAGTAGGGAAAAGTCTTCGGAAAATATTCCACCCACAAATTACAACTCCCCGTTCGTAACTTTATTTTTAAAAACTAAGCTATCATTTGAATTCTGTCTTGAAATATAATGTTTGTGAGTTCTAAAGCAAGGGAGCACCATAACTCTGGGGACAGAGAAAAAGAGAATTTTTCTGCTTTTTATTGAAGATAATACACTAGTGGCTTTCAAGAGAAAACACTTAAAAATAATAAATTGAAGTTCACTACATCTTATTAATTTGTTTTGCAAGGACAGTGGAATCTGTTGCATTAAATTATTCATTAAGTACATCTTACTTTACTCACTGTTTTGTATATATATTATTTCTTAGGATATTGTCACTTTAATTATTAAAATATCTCCTGTGAGGTTCATAGTAATTATCATTACCCTGGAATCATTACATACAATGGAAAAAAATTACAGGTAAATAGAAGATGATAGTCCTTCCTCTTGTAACATCAAGACTACTACAGCTTGGTAACAGTAATCACTCAAGATTGGGACACTCCACTAAAAACCTGAACCATTTTTCAGACCATGAAAAATGCTGCATGATGAAGTATAATGGAGCTATGGTTGGAGTAAAGATCAGTTAGCTATGAACTCTGAAAATCTACATTTTTTTGTTTTATATTATCTTATTGACACTCCTACTATCTCTTCACTAGCATGTCACCTACTCTCTCCCCAAAACCACTATTTCACAGACCTGAAGGGCACCTTTGATGGTGGAGAGCTAAAGATTAGTCTCCAGGGGACAAAGGGAGAGAACCAGCTGCTTAGAAGACGTTCTAGAGGTAAGATTCCCATAAGGTATAGACAACGGGTACCTAAGATTTTCATTGCAGTTGGCCCTGCCAAAGGCAGAAAATGAGATGAACTTCTAGAAAACATTCTATCCAAGACCTCACAAGAACATCCCTTTGCCAACCCTTATATGCTACTGGTGGGAACATAAATTGTTATCACCACCATGGAAAAGAGTATGGAGGTTCCATGTATATCTACCATATGAACCAGCAATTCTACTTCTGGGTATATATGCAAAGAAAATGAAATCAAAATCTCAAAGATATATGTGCATTCTCATGTTCATTGCAGTATTATTCACAACAGTCAAGATACGGAAACAACACAAGTGCCCATCAATGGATGAACAGATAAAGAAGATGCATAGAGAGAGAGAGAAATGTGAGGAGTGCAAGGATGGCTCAGTTGGTTAAGCGTCCGACTTTGACTCAGGTCATGATCTCATGGTTCATGAGTTCAAGCCCTGCGTTGAGGTCTGTGCTGACAGCTCAGAGCCTGGACCCTGCTTCCGATTCTGTCTCCCTCTCTCTCTGCCCCTCCCCTGTTCATACTTTATCTCTCTTTTTTTCTCTTTCTCTCTCTCTCTCTCTCTCTCTCAAAAATTTAAAGAAATGTAAGAGAGAGATATATAGGCATTATGCTAAGTGAAATAAATCAAAAAGGAAGATAAATACTATATGATATCATTTATCATATAGTGGAATCTAAAAAAGCTGAATTGGTAGAAATAGAAAGTAGAATAATGGTTAACACAGGCTAGGGGTGGGGGACTAGGTAGATGTTACTACCTAAAAAATCTAAAAAAGCTGAATTGGTAGAAATAGAAAGTAGAATAATGGTTAACACAGGCTAGGGGTGGGGGACTAGGTAGATGTTACTCAAAAGGTACAAACTTGCAGTCAGAGGTGAATAAGGTCTTAGGATTCTAATGCACAGTACTGTATCAGTTAACAGTACCTACTGCATATTTGAAAATTCTAAGAAAGTAAATTTTAAATGTTCTTGCTACAAAAATGAAGTGGTGATGTGTGATATGATGGAGGTGTTAGCTAATGCTACAGTGTTAGTCATATTATAATTTATCAGTGTACGTACACCTTAAATTTATACAATGTTATATGTCAATTACATTTTAATAAAGTTGGGAAGGGCAGTGAAGGAACGAACATCCCTGTGCCATTTTTTTTAATGGAAAACAATGTTAAATGGAAGGTATAAGATCAATAAATCCTAGAATTCAGTGATTCCAGGATTTCCAACACAGTACCTCTTTATACCAATCCAGGCTTACTTAAATTCATTTTCACATTGATGTTACAGAGATTTTAGTTAAAATACGCAATTATACACATTGGGTAAGAAACAGTCAAAGGATTTATTTATATTGATACTGATAACAAAATATGGTCACATACGAAAAGGGAAATCTTAAAAATTTCCCAAATAATTTTATACAAAGCAGAAGTGTTAGGAGAACGGTGGTTGCCAGAGTGAAAATGTTACTCTTATTTTCTGCTCATTTTCTTCCATTATGTCATTCAATCTTTTTAACTTCAAAAATACGCTTTCAAAACTTTGACTTCCATCCAGTCAAATCAATTCTCCAAACCAACTCAGGTACCATTTCAAAATAAGAAAAAGATTACTGTGACAGATTCTATTTTACACCTCAGCTATTATAACTTTAGCTTATTTATGGAAGAGACAATATCTAGACAACCTTACTAATACACACTAATAAAATAAATGTATTAGCTTTTAAATATGTATGCTTTGGGACACCTGGCCAGCTCAATTGGTGGAGCACAGGACTCTTGATCTCAGGGTTGTGAGTTTGAGCCCCACGTTGGGCAGAGAAATTACTTAAAATTAAAATCATAAATAAATAAACAAATGAATAAATACAGTTTGCTCTCCCTGAGGAGAGAATGAACAACTAAACAGCATCCATGAAGACAAAGGAAATGTCACTTTGAGAAGAACATTGACACTGGGTAGCCAGGCATGAAGATAATGTTTCTGACTCAGGGAAAGTGGACACAGGGAGTTGACATAGAGCCAAACATTAACTCTTTACAACTCCTATAGTGGAATCAGACGGTAATAGGCATAGCTGAACTCTTCATTATCCTGTTCTTCACCACTCACCTCTGAAGCAATATTTTGATATTTTCCTTAATGCTAATTCTCTCCAGAGGAGAAGTTTTAAAATAATTATTATTCACATTTAGCTTGCCTCTGTCCATAAAGGTGCAAAGAGAAAATACTGTAGGAAAGTGCAGCCTCAGCATTCAGTGAGATTCACATCTTTTCTTAATTTCCCTTTAGGTCATAAATTCCTTGAGAACAGGAATAATGTCTTTTCCATTCCTGTAAAATCCCTTGGGTAATAGTACAATGTCTTCCAATCTCAGTGGATCCATTTCCTTCATTTTAGGAATTTTCTCAGAATCCTAAAATCATTGTCTTTTACTACAACTCTAATCATTCCTTCTCTCTAATATTGAGAGACAAATATAATTTTAAAGTTTCTTTTACATAGGTTTGAGGAAAAAATTTTAAAAAAAACAATGCAGAAACAACAGGTATAATACCATGTAGAATAATTCAGCCTCTTTTCTTTGTTATTCTCAATAGAATCTTAGATTTTTTATTCCTTCCCTTCCAAAAAGAAAAAGAAGAAAAGGGGGGGGGAGGGGGAAAGGAAGAGATTGTTTCCACTTATGCCTTTTGTGCTTGAGTGAACCCAGAAGAGCACATCTTGTAACTGTTAGCATAACTCTTAATGCTGCTGGACCCAGAGTCCATTCCTGGGGGAATATATATATATGTGTGTGTGTGTGTGTGTGTGTGTGTGTGTGTGTGTGTATTTATAAGGGACTAAAATACCTTCAGATAGAACAAGTTGAATAAACATTTCCACTTTAAGGAAATGTACACATGTTGGGGAGCCTGGGTGGCTCAGTCGATTAAGTGTCCAACTTCAGCTCAGGTCATGGTCTTGCGGTGTGTGAGTTCAAGCCCCGCATGGAGCTCTGTGCTGACAGTTTAGAACCTAGAGTATGCTTCAGATTCTGTGTCTGTCGCTCTCTGCCCCTACCCCCTCACACTCTGTATTTCTCTCCTTCAAAAATAAATAAACATTAAAAAAAGATTTTAAAAGAGAATGTACACATGAAGAAGCAAAGCAGAATGTTTGAATTATAAATTCAGTAGCATGATTTTAAATTTATTAGCTAAAAATATTACATCATTGTGTCAACAACATAAATGCTGTCTTTTGTAACCAAGATCTAGAATTTTAAGTGAGGGGGAAAATGTAGTTTCCTTTTTTCTTTTTCTATTTATCTGCTATCTTTGAAAACAATAAGGATTAAAAAGTACTTTCTTGATATAAACCCTAAAATAGCTGTTTATCCTGGTGTTTGAATTTCTTATTTGTATTTAATGAAATGAGTAGGGTATGGTAGTCTTAAGAACAAAATATCAAATTATTTGACGTGTTCTTATATAGCAAACTTGAGATTGCCTAGTGAAAAAATAGAGCAATATACAAGAAAGATTTCATATCAGAAAAAGCATGCTGCAAATAAATAGCAAGATGTAGAAGGACATCTGGTGCGGGAAAAAGTGATAAAGAACATAGAAACAAACATGCACTTTACCACTAAGCACAAATAACACAGCCCTCAGTATCAGAGTCACTGCTTTTAGCATCACTCATCAAGCTAAGAAGTACCTAATTCTGGTCATAAAATCCTTGACAGCGAGAACAATGTCTTCTTCACTGTCACGTCACATAAAATCCCTTGAGTAAAAACATCAACTTCTGATACTATTATTATTGTTGTCAATAACTTTAAGTGATTTAGCCCATTCAATTTCCACAGTAACTCCAGAAGGTATTACTTAAACCCACTTCCGAGATGAGGAAATAAACTGGAAGAGGTTAAATAATTTCTCAGAGATAACACACAGTAAGCGGTAGGGGCTGGGATTCAGATCCAGACATTGTGAGCCTCAAGCCTCCACTGCTTGAAATCAGTATATTTTGGTCATCAAATATGAGAGCTCTCATCTTCATCTGCAGACTGTCTGCCACCTTCTTGCTGCACCCTCACATGGTGGGAGATGAGGAGAGAAAGAGAGAGGGACAGAGACAGAGGAGAAAGACATCCAGAGTTTCTTCTTCCTTTTATAAAGCATTAATTCTACAGGCAAGTTCCCACCCTAATTAACTAACTTAACTCTAGTCACGTTTCAACAGCCCCACCTCCAAATAACAGCACATTAGGGTTTGGGACTTCAACAAATGAATTTGGGGGCCACACGCTCAGTCTTCAATACTCTCCTATTTCATTCCAAACACAAAGAAGGGATCAGATCCACACAGAAAAGGAGAAGTAAGAAAAAAATGTGTTAAAGGCCACTATTTAGTAAATACCTACGTAGTGTACTAAACACTTTACTGACACTATCCTTAATCCTCTTGCCAGTTCTGAAAGATAAGACTTTTTGCCTACTTTATGGAAGAGGAAGTTGAATTTCAAGTATATGAATCCTTTCGTTAAGGTCCCTCATCTCGTAAGCTGTGAATCTAGCATTCAAATGTAAATCTGACTGATTAACCGCTGGGCTTTCTAGAAGAGATGGCTGTGAGTTAAATAAACCTTCCTCAGATTCCTCAAATCCATTGTACAGGCTTGTCTCCTCTTCTCTACCTCCCCACACTAAACCTAGACTGAATGAATATTCTCAAGACAGTAAAAAGTCCCGGTCAGTAAGAAGTTCGGGGTCTACAGCCTCATGGTAGATTGCCCGAAATGGCATAAAGAACTTCCACTGTGTGACAAACACTCTCAGCTCCCCAGCGGAATACCCCCTGGGTCCAGAGAACAGTGTTTCTATTTCCTTGTAGGAGTGCAGTGAGGTAGCTGGCCCTCAAACATGAGCGACTGTCTGTAGGGAGGCTGGACACTAGGTGGCCAAGCCCCAGCCTCACCAAGTTGCAGACAGAGAAGCAACTAAGCCTTAAGGGCTTAAACACTGTGCTCTGGTATCAGTGTGAGTTAAAAGTCAGAGGGCACATTCTGAAGAGAGCACTTCAGTCATATCCCAGATATAAATATACTCCTACAGTTATCTAAGGGTTAGATTTGTTTTATTTTATGTTTTTAAAATGTTTTTTTATTTATTTTTGAGACAAAGAGAGACAGAGCACGAGCAAAGGAGGGGCAGAGAGAGAGAGAGAGACACACACACACAGAATCTGAAGCAGGCTCCAGGCTCTGAGCTGTCAGCACAAAGCCCGACTTGGGGCTCAAACTCATGAACCACAAGATCATGACCTGAGCTTAAATTGGCAGCTTAACCAACTGAGTCACCCAGGCGCTCCAGATTTCTTTTATTTTGTAAAAATCAGAACTGGGTGCCTGGGTGGCTCAGTTGCCTAACATCTGACTTCAGCTCAGGATGTATCTCAAGGTTCTCGAGTTGGGGCCCTCATCAAGCTCTGTGCTGACAGCTCAGAGCCAGGAGCCTGCTTGGAATTCTGTCTCCCTCTCTCTCTGTCCCTCCCCCACTCACAGTGTGTGTGTGTGTGTGTGTGTGTGTGTGTGTGTGTGTGTGTTTCTCAAAATAAATAAATAGATATTGAAAAACAATTTAAAAAACTCAGAATTCAAACAATCCATTTGTTACGTTCTCCTACATCAGCCCCAGTATTTAGCTAACATAATGGGAGAGTGGTAGGTCTCTCTCTATATATATAGTTTACAAAAAGATACATATTTCAAATTTATTTACCTTCCTGTGATAATAAATGAATTGCAATACTAAACCATCTGGAAGATTTAAGAAAACAAAACAAAAAACACCCTTATTTACCCCCTGAAAGTAAAGCTGACATTTTTAAAAGTGAATGGGAGGGGTGCCTGGGTGGCTTAGTCGGTTAAGCGTCCGACTTTCGCTTAGGTCATGATCTCGCGGTTCGTGGGTTCGAGCCCTGCGTCGGGCTCTGTGCTGACTGCCAGATCAGAGCCTGGAGCCTGTTTCAGTCTGTGACTCTCTCTCTCTGCCCCTCCCCTGCTCATGCTGTCTCTCTCTCTCCTAGAAATAAATAAAACATTAAAAAGAAGTGAATGGGAAAAAAATTACTGCATTTTGAAAGAATTTTAAGGTATAGACAGAGCATTTTGAAAACAGATGTTTGGAAATAGAAACATGTGACTTTGCTGCCAGAATTAAGTAAGCATATTATCTGTTTTTTAAACCCTTATTTCTTGCACTTTAAAAACTTAGAAATGCAAATTTTCTAGGCTGTTTTATAGTCATCTATACAAAAAGTTTGACCAGATTTAAACTCTTCAGTAAAAAATGTTACAAAGGAACACCTTTGTTTTAATGTGTAAGAATCACTAACTCAATGACATCATGGAACATGGAAATGTACCAGATGAATTTCAACAAAACCTTTCTATTATTAAATATGAAAAACGTTATAATTTCACAAATGGAGTCAAGTTTGGACTTCATCCATGAGAATCCTCTTATCTTTATTAGGTATCTTTTTCAGCTTTGTTTTCATAAGAACCAAGTGTGAAATTAAACTGGACTGATGAGCCAACATTTGAATCACTGATAAAAACAAGTATTTTCCAAACTATAAAGCACATTCCATTAAGTTTTGCTCACTAACAATTATAAATAATAATATGACAAAGATTTATTCCATTAATATTAAAATATAAAGACACAAAAAGTAAGGGTTTATTGCATAAGTCTCTGTATTTGTTTTTATATGTTTTATAAGAAGTATATAATAGAGCACTATACGCCCAATTTTTTTTTTAGAGATTACTTTTCTGAACTGTGTAGGACCATTGGAAAACAAATCTATTTCTGGAAGAATGGGCAGGAATTGACTGAGCTTGGGTTTCTTGTCACCTTCATGTGGATCAGATTTAATTGGATTTAGAGAGTTAGGGAGGAAATTCACATACTTTAATCTGTTACCTCTGCTCTGCGCAGTTTTCCTTTGACTAACAGAACAGAAATCCACAAATCGAACACATTCATACTTGAATGATAACAGAAAGTCCTGTCTTCCATGAGCCCAGATTAAACTCAGCCTATGTTTAATACTATTCTCCCCAACTCCTCATTTAAAACACCCCAAACCAGGCATATCACTGAACATGGGGAAGAAGGACTCTCAAAAATGATGTGACTACTTCTTACTCGGAAATCAAAAAGAAGGAAATCTTGCCATTTGCAACTATACAGATGGAAGTGGAGGGTACTATGCTAAGCGGAATTAGTCAGAGAAAGACAAATATTATATGACTTCATATGAGGAATTTAAGATACGAAACAGATGAACATAAGAGAAGGGAAGCAAAAAGAATCTAAAAACAGGGAGGGGGCCAAAACATAAAACACTCTTAAATATACAGTAAAGAAGGTTACTGGAGGCATTGTGGGAGGGGGGATAGGCTAAATGGGGAAGGGGTATTAAGTAATCTACTCTTGAAATCATTGTTGAGCTATAAGCTAACTAACTTGGATGTAAATTTAAAGATTAGTAAGTTTTTCAAAAATGATGTGACTCCTGTACAGTGAAACAAGTACAATCCATCATAAAAAGCTGTTTTCATTTAAAACAACCTTATGAACAAAGAAACTCAACAGTTTAGGGAATGGAGTCCTCAAAGGGGAGGCCAGACATCTTGAGATCAGTCTTCCCTGTGGCATCTCCAAGGGGTCCTTTTGCTTTGAGTAAAGCTTCCAATTCCTCAGTCACTTGCCCAATTCACTGCCTACAGCCACCCACCTGTGATATTTCAAAGGAAGGCCTCCCCTCCCCACACTGCCCCACACGTATCCACCATGGAACGATAGCCGAAAGGTTCACCAAGTTATTCACCCACAGTGTCGTTAGCAGAGAAGATTGGGGAAAGAAGAATTTACTTCCCCTCATCTGCAGATAATCATCTTCCGTCCTAAAGCATAAATTTTGATTATCCAGATTATTTTAGCTTTCAGAGTCACACGGGTTATTAGTGGTAATAAAATCATTCAGCCTTATAAAAATTTAAAAAAAAAAAAGATTCCAACCACAGTATTTAAGAATCTGACCTCACAGCACATTATCCACCCACTACGGTGAAGTAATTTTCTCTTCGCTGTCAGTATGATCTTTTTTTCTTCATTTCTCTAGCTACGGTTCAAAAAGAAAAGAAAGTGATCTGACTCAACTCATCAGGGCACAAATGTTTGCAGTCAAGGAATGGGGTTTTTTTGTTTTGTTTCATTTGCTTTTCTGTATGAAGTTAACTAGCCTACATGGATGTCAAAATCAAGAGCTTAATCACACTGTACTTAAACCCAGGGGAGGATCGGGTGGTATTTAAGCGTGATCACCTCATGGAGAGGTGAAATCCTTCCAACTCAGCTAACTTTGTCCTCACCACCTTGATGACTCTGACTTGGAAACATATCTCAAGGACACTGTCCTCACTGTCGAATGAACCTTTAGGAATTTTCCTTTCCTCAACTGTCCCTATTAAAATACGCATTAACATTTACGGTTATTTTTATTTTTTTATTTTATTTTATTTTTTTTTACAAATAGTTTATTGTCAAATTAGTTTCTACATAACACTCAGTGCTCATCCCCAAAGTGCCCTCCTTCATGCCCATCCCCCTAATACTTGTTCATTTCTAATACCTAAACCTTCACACACCAGTAGACAAAGTTACTACTTTCAACAAGTGTGTCACATTTCAAGAAAAAAGCATGTTGGCATAGCTGTGAAACAGCAGCATTCTTTGGGGATCCATGTCTGTCTCTGAAGGAAAGACTCAGAGTTTGCAAAGAGCCCAGTGAGGCATGGAGAAATTCAAGCAGGCACTTGGAGAAGCGGTGCTCCTAAAAGCTACAGAAGTATATATGTAATATGGTTCCATTTTTTTTAATTCCACTTGCAGAGACAAGGAAACAGGAAACAAAATACTTCTAAATGTCATGAGAAGTAGAATTAAACTTTTTCCTTTTTTTCTATACGCTTCTATATTTTCCAAAATATCTGCCACAAACCTATTTTTATAATCATATTTTTTCAAAGCATTTGAAGTTAAAAGAGAAGACTTTTCTTTCCATGACTGCTGGTCTGAAGCATACATTATCTGAATTTTGGAGTATTTGGTTATCAGAAGGATTCCCCTCAGATAAATTTGTGGTATATCTAAGAGATAAATTATGTCTGCTCTATATAAAGATTTCTCTTCATTAACCATACTGCAAATTGTTTGCATTTACAGTCACTAAATCACCATGCTGCTTGAATTTCTCTTCTCTTGGTCATACCTAGTCAAGTATTCAACAAAACACAAATGTTTAACAAAAGAGTTACCATGCATCAATTGCTTTGGACATCTTGTTCAATAGTCTTTTGAGGACTGCAACTTTATTTTTCATAATTAAGTAACTCTCTACTTACTATATTTAGATATATATATATAATATATATATATATAGATAGATATTAGATATATATATATATCTAAATATAGTAAGTATATCTCTACTTACTGTATCCAGATATATCTACTTATGTATATATCTGGTATTTCTACCAGATAGTCCCCACATCCTCTGGCTGCTGAAAATGAGTGGGAGATGCTAATATGTTTTCTTCAAGTAAATATGTTAGGAATTTTGCCTGGAGGAGTAGAGTGGGAACCAAAAAAGAAAGAGGGAGCTAATCGTTGGTTATATATAGTATATATACCAAGGACAAAGGTGTAAAAAATGTTGGTTTGGATCAGAAAAAAAATAGATTTTTAGAACTGTTTTGTTTTAAAAAATAATCTATTCAACAGCTGAATTTGAAACACAGTTTAACAGTTGTTACAGTAAATATATTCAAAATGAATCATACAACCACTAATTAGGTTTGAATCACTCAAGTGTACATTTGCTGTGACAACATTTTTCCCTTTACAGATCATCCCTCTATTTATAAAAGAGCTGAAAATTAACATTTCCTGCTTTTGTCAAACTGAAGCATCTTTCAATAGTTCCCAGCAAACATCTGAAGGATTCTTGCATCCTGAGATCATCTGGCCATTATGTTTTCAAGTGTTGTCTCTTTTCAAGAACTGGGTGAGACGCACAGAATAAGTGATTGCAGATTCTTTGTAAAATAGCAACAAGAACACAACAAAAATACCCGATGGAGAAAAGATCATGGGTTACCATTCACAGCAGATGGGAATCAACGTAAATTGACAGTGGAAGTTTTCATTCTGTTCTGCACATGGCCAACCACATGTAAAGCCCGAACCCCAGAGAAATAAAAAACAAGATTGCGAGGCTGTGTTTTTAATACTGTGATTATTAGTATATCCAGATTTAAACAGATTTGTTTCCTCTTAATTGAAATAGTTTCTTAAATAATATCCTTTTAAGAGTCTGTGCTGTTCAGATACCAAATACGGTCTAATGCCCACTCACTTGCACAGGTATTAATCTTAAAGGGGAAATGTTTTCTGGGTAATTTTAATATAGCATCCCCTTGTCAACAGTGAGATGCTACTATCAGGAATGAAACAGTTTTTCTCAAGAACTGTCACCTTAAAGTGCCAAATAGAGGAAGAATGTTCTCATTCCACTGCAGACCTGATGTCTTCTAGTCTCTGAAAAATAAGTTCAGGCCTTCAAATTCACTGCATATTAGGGAACAGATGAAGATCTGTAGCAAAGTCTCAGGTCTCGAGGGAGCTAATAAAGTAATGCTCTGTCATGGGATTTACCCAATTCCCCAAGTGGCAGACACACAGACAACTGTACAAGCGTCAACTATCTAGAAGATGTTGCCAACTTATTTTTCTGAGCACAGTCTCGTCTTCCACATCCTTCTAATCTCTTATTCTTTCAAGTTTTCTTTCTTGTTTTCTTTTTCCTAAAATTTCTACACTTCCTCATGGTCCCCATAAGCTTTCTATGATTAACTACTCTTGTTGAATTCTTGCCAGCCCATTATTCTGAAATCCACTCAAAATTGATACAGTCTGAGTTCACTTTTTAAGAGATGGATGGTCTTGCTCTTTTGAATCTCCTGCCATAGTCACGTCCTGTCATTTCCTAATAATTTTACCTTCTGCAACACCCTTTGTAGCTCACCATCAAGCCCATGGTGTTCCTTGTCTATGAAACGTCTTTCATACACTTAGCTTCATCCTCCGCTGTCAAAATAGCCCTCATCCTTCAAGGACTCACCCAAATAACACCTTTTCCCTGTGGCATTCCCCTGAATATTTTATTTATAATTACATTAAGTTTTGGCTAATAAATGTCCCTTTCTCGCCTTGCAAGTTTGTCCTCAGTGTTAGATCCTAAAGACACATGGGCAGAGAGGAAGAGAGGAAAAATACACACCTAGCTAGCCAAGTCAACTAAGCCGACCTTACTAATCAATAAGATGGTCAATGTCAGAGCTAAAGCACCCTTACAATCAATACCTCTCCCTAGGCACCCATTAGTCAGCATTATACTCTACAGTTCTGGGGCTGCTCTATTACTACCATGAGCATCTTGAGGGCTTATTTATATTTATAACTCAACGTCTGGTCAATACCTACTACTTACTCAGGGCTTGACAAATGTATGTTGACACTGCCTGAATTTTTCAACTCTAGGTTTTCTTGTTTATTTCTTTTGGGTTTTTTGTTTTGTTTTGTTTTGGTTTGGTTTGGTTTGGTTTTTGGTTTTGGTCCACACAGCAACATTTCACTGCAAGAATGATTCCAAACAGTGAAACAGGATTTTAAGAGGGTTTTTAACAGAGTGTGAATTGGGTAGGAGCAGAGACAGAGGGAGACACAGAATCCAAAGCAGGCTCCAGGCTCTGAGCTTCCAGCACAGAGCCTGATGTGGGGCTCGAACCCACAAACCATAAGATCATGGCCTGAGCCAAAGTTAGACGCTTAACCAACCGAGGCACCCTGGTGCCCCGGAAATTATTTTCAGTGGCATTGACCATCAGTCATTACTACAAAATCTAAGTAACAGCATTGCTGATGAAGGAATTTAATTAGAGAAGATTCTTTTTTAACTTCCAAAGCAATAGGAGAATGAGGACAAAGTTTCAGACTGTATAGAAAAAAGTGATGAGTTTACAAAGGAAAAAGCAATTTCATCTAAAAATTAAACACCAAGCTTCACGGCCTGTGATTCAAAACATCTCCCCTACAAACACACAAAATTTTACACTTCATTTAAGAGATGAGTGTCATGACATTCAGCTTTCGCAGACTCAGGTTCAGAGTTGTACTTGTTAGTTGAAAAGCAGTATGTGTAGGAAACGGTCCTCCTTCTGATGGTGCACTTACGATGATCAGTTTGGGCTCATGTTTCACACAGGAACAACACTAACATAACTAATATTTATGAGTTTTTGAACCATGAAAATTTGAGAAAATAATCTTTTCAAGTAACAGTTCCCTGATACGTCTTTAATCAAGCAAACAGAGCACTCAGGAAAATGTAGTTTTGTATACTAAACTGTGTCCTTCTGAGTTACATTTTTTAACCAAAGCAACTTGAGCACATAAAGAAAAAAAAGAAGTGTTTTTCTACAGAAACTACGCATATGATTTTTCTATCCAACTACCCCTCTTTCTAAGTGCATTTGTATAAATAGTACAATTTATTCATTTGAAAATTAGGTAAATTAGTTGTTGCATTTACAGGCACTGTGAGGAAGTATAACTCAAGATAGTCTACCATACAAAACATAAAGTTTTGCGCTGGCCTCACTTAAAGAGCTCAGTGTTAGACTACCATATGAATAAAAAAGAAGGCAGATGCGGAATAGGAGGAGAAGAAGAAGAAGAGGAAGAGAAAAAATTCAGAGGAGAAGAAGTAAAGAAGAAGAAAGGGGGTTCCTGGCTGGATCACTTGGTAGAACATCTGGCTCTTGATCTCAAGGTCACAAGTTTAAGCCCTACACTGGGGGTACAGTTTACTTTAAATTAATTAATTAATTAACTAATTAAAAATGGAATGTCTGGATAGCTCAGTTAGTTAAGCATCTACCTCTTGAGTTGGGTATAGGTCATGATTTCATGGTTGTGAGATCGAGTCCCACATCAGGCTCTGCACTGGACATAGAGCCTGAAGATTCTCTCCCTCTCCCTCTGCTCCTCCCCCACTCAGTCTCTCAAAAAATAAAATTCAAAAATAAAGTAAGGGGCACCTGAGTGGCTCAGTCGGTTTAGCGTTCAACTTTGGCTTCCATCATGATCCCATGGTTCATGAGTTTGAGCCCGGCACTGGGCTATGTGTTGACAGCTCAGAGCCTGGTGCCTGCTTCAGATGCTGTGTCTCCCTCTCTCTCTGCCCCTCCCCCTCTCATACTCTGTGTGTGTGTGTGTGTGTGTGTGTGTGTCTCTCTTAGAAATGAATATTTTTTTAATTAAAAAAATAATAAAGTAACAAAAGATACAGAAAAGGAGAAGAGATCATAAAAATATCCTAAAGAAGGAAAGAAGTTATCCATAAAAAAAGAGATTGTCTGCTTTGTTGCTGAGCATCAGAGATAATTTGTTTCAGAATTTATTTAAGCAATATACATACAGAGACACACACACTCATACACCTACCCCCCAACACACAAACATTCTTCCAAGACCTTTGTTAAAACTTCAGTAAAACTACAAAAAATCAAAGACAAAGAAAAAATTCTAAAAGAAGCTAAAGGGGAAAAATACCATATCTATAGAAGAACAAAGAATTACATCAGACTGCAGAAATTGTGCAAGCAAGGAGGGTTAACTAAAATAAAGTGTTGAGAGGAAAAAAACACCAACTTAGAATTCTATACCCTGAAAAACTCCTTCAAAAGTAAAACTGGAGCCTGGGTGTCTCAGTTGGTTAAGCATCTGACTTGACTTCAGCTCAAGTCATGATCCCTGGGTCGTGGGATAGAGCCCCAAGGAGCCTGCTTAAGATTCTCTCTCTCTCCCTCCCTCTGCCCCCCTACCCCACTCACTCTTGCTCTCTCTAAAAAAAAAAGTTCTAATAAAGTAAAAGAAAAATAAAGACTTTCTTAGACAAATAAAACTTGAAGAAATTTGTTGCCAATTGACCTTTCTTATAAGAAATGTTAAAAGAAGCTATTTAGAGGAAAGGAAAAGAACATAGGTTAGAAACTCAGATCTGCATAAAATAAGAAAGAGCATCAAAGGAGGAATAAGTGAAGGTAAAAAAAAAATGCAAGATGCTAGTGTGTGCCAGTATTGATGGTCTTCTACAGTACTCTTCTAGACATAAAGGAAATAAAGTATAAATGAAAATGAAATACATACAGATATGAAAGTAAAATAATTCTTTATAAATAAAGGGTTGGGGTTTTTTCACAGGATGCTTACCTATGCTTTCCATTAAATTGAATATAAAAGTGGGAAACAGTTTTGCAGGGGTGCCAGGTGGCTCAGTCTTAGGTTAAGCATCCAACTCTCGATTTCAGTTCAGGTCATGATCTCAAGGTTCATGGGATTGAATATTCACATCGAGCCCTGCACGGGGCTCCACACTGACAGCAGTCACTGCTGGTGACAGTTTCCACAGTACCAGAGTTAAAAGCAGCCCTGGTGACCTGGCACCTGATATGGGCAAATCCATTGGTGGTCCAGGGGGCTATTACTCCTTGGAGGTCATGTGGACCATGAGGTCCACCACCCAGCTTCTGTGGTTAAATTCATTATCCTAACAGGAAATGAGCTTGACAAAGTGGTCACTGACGGCAATGGCAGTACTAGCATCAAAGGTGGAAGAAAGGATGTCACTGTTAGTGTTGCAGGAGACAACCTGGTCCTCATTGTAGCCCAGGATGCCTTTGAGGGCACCTTCTGATTTCTGCTTCACCACCTTCTTCATCTCATCATATTTGACAGCTTTCTCCAGCAGAGCAGATCCATGACTGAGATGTTGGTGGGGGACACGGAAGGCCGTGCTGGTAAGCTTCCTAGTCAGCTCAGGGATGGCCTTGCCTACAGACTTAGTGGTACCAGTATCAGCAGAGATGATGTTCTGAGCAGCCCTTGGCCATCATGCCACAACTTCCCAGAGGGGTTGTCCATGGTCTTCTGGGTGGCAGTGATGGCATAAACTATTGTCATGATTCCCTCTAAGAGGCCAAAATTGTCATAGATGACCTTGGCCAGAGGAGGCAAGCAGTTGGTGGTGCAGGAGGCACTGTTGACCATCATGAGGGAGTTGTCTTACTTCTCATGGTTCACCCCCTTTACAGACATAAAGGCATCAGTAGAAGAGGCAAAGATGATGACCCTCTTGGCCTCACCCTCCAAGTGAGTCCCAGCCTTCTCCAGAGTAGTGAAGACCCCAGTGGACTCCACAGCATACCCAGCACCAGTATCACCCAATTTGTTGCTGGCGGGATCTCACTCTTGGAAGATGGAGATGGGCTCCATGGATGACAAGTTGCCCATTCTCAACCTTGACCGTGCATGGAATTTGCCATGGGTGGAATCATACCAGATCATGTAGACAATGTAGCTGAGGTTAATGAAGGGGTAACTGCTGGTGGCAGTTTCCACTGTGCCAGAGTTAAAAGCAGCCCTGGTGACCTGGCACCCGATACGACCAAATCCATTTACTGTTACCTTCACCATTGTGTCCTGTGGATGTGGCTGGCACTGCACCAGAAGACACAGCTGTCTGCCAAACGAAGAGGAGCAGAAAGACTGATTTTGTTGACTGTAGTTATACTCACTGGTGTGGCAGTTAATATTTAACAACCCTCTCCTATGGGCCAATATGGGCTGTGCTAGCACCCCCTCCCCACTTTAAGACAAATACAATCAGCTTTCACTGCTATCATTTTGCCTGTTGTTACTGACAAAGTCAAAGTTTTTTCAACGATGTATTCACTAAGTCACTTTCCAGCTTTGAAGAACTCCCTAACCAAGTAAAATTTAATTTGAAATTAGAAATGAGGTCAACAACGTTACTCTACTAAAACAGTGGTTAAGTCCTTGGAACTTTTTTTTTTTAAGTCCCTGGGATTTTAGACACTCAGACTGAAATTCTATTAACTCCTAGAAGACATGATTCTGAGCTTGCCACTTAACCTCTGTAAAGCATTTTTCTGTATCTCTAAATTGAACATAATACCAGGCCTGCCTTACTATTTCATAAAAATTAAACTAAATAATCCATGTAATGTATATCCTATAATCACTGTATGTGCATAGGACACAGACAAAAAAAACCTTTCAAACTCCATTAGCTACTCTTTTTTTTTTTTTTAATATTTTTTTATTTATTTCTAGGATAGAGAGAGACAGTGTGAACAGGGGAGGGTCAGAGAGAGAGGGAGATACAGACTCTGAAACAGGCTCCAGGCTCTGAGCTGGCAGTCGGCACAGAGCCCCACACAGGGCTCGAACCCACAAACCGCGAGATCATGACCTAAGCGAAAGTCGGACGCTTAACCGACTAAGCCACCCAGGCACCCCTCCATTAGCTACTCTTATTCTTTGAAAAGAACCAGAGTATTTACGGTTATAAACTTCCAACTAATGGCCTCTCTTGTGTAAAAATGAATTCGCTCTCTTGAGTTACTTAGAGTGGCACTTTAAATTTATTTTCAAAAATGAACAAGTACATTTAATTTAAAATTAATAAGACCATTATTGTGTATTCATTAAAATTTCATGTGAATATTGGAAGGTGTTTATAAGGTATGCAGTGGAATCATTATATAGAGAGACAGTAATTAAGCCTTAATAAATGGAATTTGAAATAATCATTTATAAAAATGATTATTGAATTTGAGACCTCTTATTTTTAAATCTATCTATACTATCTATTTACTAGAGGCAAAGTAAGAAATTCTATGTTTTGTGAATATGTAAACAAATGGAATTAATTTTAGGAACGAATGACAGAGGTAAGTCAGAGACAATCTCCTGCCTCCTAGAAAACCATGTTGCAGTCAGGACATTCTCCTGGCTTTCTTTTCTGCATCTTCCCCTTTTTTTAATAATCAAGGTAATTACTTAATGATATCAACAGTGCCTCCTCTTTCTTCCCGCAAACACTGACAATAAACGGTAGATCTGTTCATGTGTTGGCATAAACGTCAGCATGTAATTGGCATCCCTAATAATACTTGTGCGATTTAATTTGATCTGAAGATAGTTTCTCTTGTTTTCTTTTTTCTTCTCATTTGTGATTTTGCAAGGGAATGGCAATGTCTGATTTCACTTCTTTAAAACATTTGGTCACTTGAATAGCTAAATCATAAATTTCAAGAAGTCACCATGAATACTTTATTTTCAATCTTTTCCCCAGCTGCTAGCACAGTGGCTGGAATGTAATTAGGGTGGATTTAATAAAGTTTTCTCAAGTGAATGAATGAATGATGAATGAACACATGAATGAACAAATAAATAAAATCGTGCAAAAATGCCTTCAGAAATTATGAGTGTTGGTCAGAGCAGTGCTTTCTTACCTCAGGTGTAAGCTCCTTTATTTTTCCTTAGAGTACTTCTTATAGTGAGAAAATACATGTGATATGATTATTTGATTAATGATTACCTCTCCTACCAGATTATTCTACTTACAGTAATACTCCCAACTTCTAGGACAAGAGTAAGCACATAGTAAGCACTCAGTAAACACTGATCAAGGAATGAATGCCTCCTGCTTAGGTAGTGCCGTTAATTAGTAGACATCAAAGCCCTGCTTTAAAATCCTATGCTCCACTTTATATGACAAGGAAACTCTGCAAAAAAAAAAGCAAGTTTAGGGGCACCTGGATGGGTCAGTTGGTTAAGCATCAGACTCTTGATTTCGGCTTAGGTCATTATCTCACAGTTCATGAGTTCAACTGTTGGACTCCACACAAAGAGTGCAGAACCTGTTTGGGACTCTCTCTCTCTCTCTCTCCTTCTCTGTCTGCCCCTCCCCCAATCTCGCTCCCATGCTCTCTCTTAAAATACGTAAATAAACTTTTTTTAAAAGCAAGTCTATTTAATACTAGTTTTTAATCTTTTAATGCTTATTTATTTTTAAGAGAGAGAGAGAGACAGAGCATGAGCAAGAGAGGGAAGAAAGAGATGGAGACAAAGATTTCGAAGCAGGCTCCAGGCTCTGAGCTGTCAGCACAGAGCTCGACGCAGGGTGATAATATTTATTATACATGGGCATACGCCTCAAGATTTTCAGTTGTCCTTTATACATGAGTAGTCTTTAGAGACAGAGTTTCATCTCATTTTCTCTGAATAAGTATGACATGCAAACCAGCGTTTGTATCCTCATGTTTAAAATATGTAATATATATTCTAGAGGCGTCTTGGTGGCTCAGTTGGTTAAGTGTCTGACTCTTGATTTTGGCTCAGGTCATGATCTCATGATTCGTGAGTTTGAGCCCACACACAGAGCCTAGTTAGGATTCTCTCTCTCTCTCTCTCTCTCTCTCTCTCTCTCCCTCTCTCTGCTCCCCTCCTACTCCTCACTCTCATTCTCTCTCAAAATAAATAAATAAACTTAAAATTTTTAATAAAGTATGTAACATATATTCTAAAATATACAACATATTATCAATTATACTATTTTAATTTTTTAATTTTTATTTTTGAGAGACAGAGAGAGACAGAGGGCAAGCAGGGAAGGGGCAGAGAAAAAGGGAGACAGAGAATCTGAAGCAGGCTCCCGACCCTGAGCTGTCAGCACTGAGCCTGATGCGGGGCTCGAACTCACAAACTGAGAGACCATGACCTGAGCCAAAGTTGTATGCCCAACCGACTGAGTCACCCAGGTGCCCCTAAATTGTATTATTTTAAGTGTTCTATTTCTCACCAGCCAAGTAAGCTCCAGTTATTGGCCCAACTGTTTTATCTTGCTTTTGAAGGAGGGACTGGTAATATTATAAAACAAAACATGTATCTGGTCAGGTCTCAGTGTGCACCACAAAGCCATCTATAATTTGTGGTCCATATGAAACTAAAATACATTCAATATATAGCCGTACATGTGGTCAATGTAACTTTTAGGTCTCTTTTTGTTCCTCAAGGGAAAATGCTGTGGAAAACTCCCTATATGCAAGCCAGCAGGCTTTCTCACATATTTCCCTCTCTCTTTTCAAAGGTGAAATAATTTTAATCTGAACATTGAGGAGTCTCTTATATAAGTGTAAATTAACGCAATAGAAAGCAACAGTAGCATTAATAATAGCTACCAATTATTAAAGGTCTATTACCTTCCTAGCAGTGCACTAAATCCCTATTCCTTATAGCCATTCCTCACAACAACACTGACAGTAAACATAAGCCTCATTTTAATATTTTTCTCAAGATTATATAGTTAACAAGGGGCACAGCTGGTATTTGAACCCAAGTCCAAAGAATACAGCAGAGATTCTCAACCTTGATGCCACTGAAACTTTAGGCCAAATAATTCTGGGTGTGAGTGAGGTGCCTTGTGCTTCTACTCAATAAATGATAGTGAATCCCCGTCCCAGTTGTGACAACCAAAAATATCTCCAGATATTGTCCAATGTCCCTTAGGGGGTAAAATCTCCCCCACTCCCTGCCCTTCAAAGCCCCACCTATCTCAAGCCATCACCCCTATCCCTACCCTCCACCCCCACTGACGACCACTAGAACACGATGCACTTTCTTTACCATCATTAGGGAAAGAAGGGAAAAGCCTGAGAGTCCAGCTTTCAAATTTAACCTATTTGAGTATTTATTAAAATTGTGAAAACCAGTTATACAGTCATATGGCAATTTAACCAAGGAAGCTTCAACCTTGACCAGATATCCTAGGTCAATCGAACCTCGCAAGGGAAGGTAATATTTATTTTCTTAGGCATTGTTTGGGAATCCTTCCATTTTAGAAAACTAAAGGAAGAGAATGGACAAAAGCAGAAGTACATCAAGGTTTTCATTTGCAAGTTACATACATTTAAGGAATTCAAGTAGTTTAATGGAATTCAATCTATGAGTTAAAAATGAGAAACAGGATTCCATTTCTTGTTTATTTTCCAGTGATTTTTCTTCTGAAACACATTTCTTGTTTATTTTCCGTGATTTTTTTTTTTCCAAAATGGGGTTCACCCTGAAATAAGAGTCATGAGTGTGGCTTCTTCAGGTCACATATCTTGTCTCACTTTTATCTAAAATCCAGTGGATCAAAATTCCAAATGGTTTTTCTAACCAAAGAAATCCATTAAAATGACACCTTGGAGTTCTGAACAGCAGTTGCTGAAGAGTAATTGCAAAAATGAATTGTTGACTCACGTTTAAAAACAACAACAACAAATACAAACTTTGTTTCTCACACACAGAATTCCACTGCTGTGTTTTGTTTTAGCTTCTGTTTTTGGCACTCTTGGTTTCAGGTTTCACTCTAGATTTAAAGATGGATAGTACTGCACATTTACTTTAAGCCACAATTCTGTCACTCTGTATCAGAGATGAAGTAAATTTACCTGCTAACAGTAGTCACCAGGTTTTTGTTCCTAGAGAAGACCGTTTACTTATATTCTCCTGCTCAATAAAACAAGTGGGATGTAAACATCTTATATCTCCACAACACCAAGATTGACAGAACATTCCTCTAGCGTCAATGAACCTTAAAAATTAAATACTGGGGCACTTCTCAAGGCTCAGTCAATTAAGCGTTCAACTCCTGGTTTTGGCTCAGGTCATGATCTCACAGTTCGTGAGTTCAAGCCCTGCTTCGGGCTCAGCACTGACAACGCAAAGCCTGCTTCAGATTCTCTCTCTGTCTCTCTTTCTCTCTGCCCCTCCCCTGCTCACATCTGGGCTTGCAGGCTCACTCTCTCTTTCTCTCTCTCTCTCTCAAAATAAATAAGTAAACTTAAAAAAATACTTAGGAAATTAAATATCAATAACAGACTTGATGAAGTAACTGGTAACAGTGAGCCCTTCTGAGAAAACAACTATAAAACTGGACTATATATATATATATATGGCAAGTAATTTTGGGAACTGGACAAGAGGCAGCCAGCTAAGAAAAGGGAAACAGGTGAAACCGTCTCCGCATTTATCACAATTTTCTGCCTACGATGCACTCGCTGGACAGTGCACAGAGGAGGAGACCCCAAGCACAGGCTGGGGGGGCAAGACCATCTGAGTTGAGGAGAAAAAGTGGCTGCTTGGATTGGCAGAAACATCTGACTTTATAAGAAAGAGTTGCGAAAAAAGAGAAAGTAGCACAAATCCAAGAGCCCAGATGTCAGTGTGAGAGCTTGCCTCAGGCTCTTGGCTGAGAACAGGGCTGTGTGTTTAAAGAGTAAGATTCCACAGGGGGAGCAGTGCAGAAAGAGACAAGAATCCTGGCCAAGCCATGGGCAGGAATGTCACCAAGCGCATGTGCCATCTTGCTGAGATCCTAAATGGTCACACCTTACAACTCAGGACTACGGTCTAGATTGAAAGCCATGACTTAGGACCAAGGACAAAATTAAAATAAGCCTCCAACCAAGCCCAGTAGTTACGAGAGGATCCACTAATAACTTCCTGCCAAAAGAAGAAAGAAAGAGAAAATGTATAAAGGAAGACAATATATTCTGGTACGGGGGGGTAAGGAATTCTAAACATGTATAAACCTATCAACAGAGCTCAAAAATACGAAAAGAAAAAATGGACAGAATCAAATCCCAAACATTGGTGGCCATGTTTTAAATAATTAACATATCATAAAATGCAGAGTTGAGGTGTTTATTTGAATTTTTTAATTTTTTTTCTTAAATAGTTTATTGTCAAGTTGGTTTCCATATAACACCCAGTGTTCATCCCAACAAGTGCCCTCCTCCATGCCCATCACCCCCCTTCCCCTCTCCCCCACCCCCATCAGCCTTCAGTTTGTTTTCAGCATTTAACTTTGATGACCATGTATAACTAATCTCATAAATGCCACAAATATACACACCAAAAACAAAAAGAAAAAAAAAGACTATGGAACATTTTTCTCACCTCAAAAATTTCCTAATACCTTTTTGCAATCAAATAACTACCTCATTCCCAAAAAACCACTCTGATTTCTTTACCATAGATTAGTTTTGTCTCTGCAGTGCATGTAAATAGAATCATATAGCATGCATTCTCTTTGTGTCCAGTTTTGTTTGCATATATAATGATTAAACATTAAGTTTCAAACATCTTGTTGCACACATTCATAGCTTTATTGCTATATACTTTTCCACTTAGGAACATATCATGGTTTATTTATCCAAGTTCTTTTTGAAGGACATTTGGGTTGTACTCACATTTTGTTACCAGTTTTTGCCTATTATGAATAAGGTCACTATAAACATTCTTTTAGAAGTCTTTCTGTGAATATGTTTTTATTTCTCTTGAAAAATACCTAAGAATGAGATTGTTAGGTCATAAGAGATTTACGTTTAACTTTATAAGAAAATGCCAAATATTGTCCCAAAGTCGTAGCATTGCTAATTTAATCTTCCATAAAAGAAGGTCAAAGAATTTCATGAGCTCCACGTGTTTACCAATATTGGGCATTTTTAAATATACACACAGTTACAGACACAGAGAAAGATATATAGATGTAGATATGTTTTTGTTAGATATACAGATATCATTTTTTTTGCTATTCTAATAAACATGAAATGGCATCTCACTGTGGTTTGAATTTTTTATTTCCTTGATGAGAAATGATGATAAACATCTTATAATGTGTTTAATGAATGTTCATATATCATCTTTTGTGAAGTGTCTATTGAAACAATTTGCACATTTTAAAAATCTGGGACATTCATGCTCCTATTATTGAATTTACAGTGCTCCTGGTGTTTTTTTAGGCAACTGGAATGATGTGTTACGACTATTTTTCCCAGTTTCTGGCTTTTATATTAATTTTATATTTTATGTTTGTTTATTTCATGATGTCTTCTGATGAAACCCACTTTATCAATAATTTCATTGAAAGTTTGTGCTTTTTATGCATTAACCAAGAAATCTTTAACTCCACCAACATCCCGGAGATATTCTCTCTTATTTTATTTTCTTTTTCTGCCATAAGCTTTATGGCTCTGTTTTAACTTTTCAGTAACTTAACTGTCACAAATTATTTTATTTGTTTTTTCATTGAAGTATAGTTAACATATAGTGTTACATTAGTTTCAGGTATACAATATAGTGATTCAACAATTCTAATACATTGCCCAGTGTTATCAAGATAAGTGTGCTATTAATTCCCTTTACCTATTTTACTCTTCCCCCACCCACCTTGCCTCTGGCAACCACCAGTTCCTTCTCTGTATTTAAAAATCTGTTTCTTTGTCTTTTTTCTTTGTTCATTTGATTTGTTTCTTAAATTCCACATATAATTAAAATTATATGGCATCTGTCTTTCTCTGACTGATTTATTTCACTTAGCATGATACCTGCTAGCTCCATCCATGTCATTGCAAATGGCAAGATTTCATTCTTTTTTATGGTTGAGTAGTATTCCATTATACACATGTACCTTATCTTCTTTATCCATTCATCTATAAATGGACACATGGGTTGCTTCCATGGGTTGGCTACTGTAAACATGCTATAATAAAGGGGTGCACATATCTTTTTGAATTAGTTGAAAATACTAATACTGTCTTTGGGTAAATACCCAATAGTAGAATTATTGGATCATATGGTAATTCTACCTTTAATTTTTTGAGGAACCTCCACACTTGCTTTCCACATTGGCTGCACCAATTTGCATTCCCAACAGTGCATGGTTCCTTTCTCTCTGCATCCTTGCCAACACTTGTCATTTTTTTGTCCTTTTGATTCAAACCATTCTGACAAGAGTAAAGTGATACCTCATTGCGGTTTTGATTTGCATTTCTCTAAAGGTTAGTGATGTTGAGTATCTTTCCATGTATCTGTTGGCCATCTGTATATCTTTTAGGAAAAATATCTATTCAGATCCTCTGCTCAGTTTTTAATCAGGCTGTTGGTTTTTTGGTGTTGAGTTCTATAAGTTCTTTATATATTTTGAATATTAACCCCTTATCAGGTATGTCATCTGCAAATATCTTCCATTCAGTAGGTTGCCTTGTCATTTAGTTGATGGTTTCCTTTGCTGTGCAAAAGCTTTCTCTTTTTGTGTAGTCCCAACAGTTTATTTTTGCTTTTGTTTCCCCTGCCTGAGGAGACATATCTAGAAAAATATTGCTAAGGCTGATGTCAAAGAAGTTACTGCCTATGTTTTCTTCTAGGAGTTTTATGATTTCAGGTCTCACATTTAGGTCTTTGATTTATTTTGAGTTTATTTTTGTGTATGGTATAGAAAGTGGTCTAGTTTTATTCTTTTTGCATGTAGATATCCAGCATCATAAGTTACTTTTGTGTAAAAATTTAAGATACAGGTCAAAGTTTCTTTTTCTCACTGACATCCAGGTATTCCAGTTGTGTTTATTAAAAAAAGACTTTGCTTTAGGGGCACCTGGATGGCTCAAGTTGACTAAGCGTCTGACTCTTGATCCCAGATCAGGTCTTGATCTCAAAGTTGTGACTTCAAGCCCCATGTTGGGTTCCACACCCAGCATGGAGCCTACTTAAAAAAACAAAAACAAAAAAAAAAAGACTTTGATTTTTCATTGATTTAACTTAACACTTTGATCAAAGACCAATTTGCTATGCAACCATTTGCACACACAGTCATACTGTTCTATTTCTTGATTTGCTTTTCTGTTTCATTTCCTTATTATTCTATCCTTATTTATATAGAAATTTGTATTGTATATCTTTATTATATACATATATGGAAGTATGTGGATACATCACATGCATATATTTTCTGGACTCTCTATTCTCTGCTGTTAATCTATTCATCTGAACATACTTATGATGTTTTTACTTCCTATGGTCAATCTTGAGACCAAGTACTGTTAAGTCCTCCAACTTTGTTCTTTTTTGGGATTGCTTGGGCTGATCTATGTTGTTTGCATTTCCATATGTATTTTGGAAACACCTTATTTATTTCTTCAAAATAGCCTGCTGGGATTTTGATAGAAATTGAATCTACAGTTCAGTTTAGATACGACAGAGAACTTAACAATATGACTCTTCCAATTCACGAACAGGATATTATATATTTATTTAGGGCTTTCCTAATTTCTCTCAGCTGTTTTCTAGTTTTCCATGGAGAGATCTTATGTAACTTTCATTAGATCTACTCCTTAGGATTTGATGTTTTTAAATACAATTATGAGGGTATTGATTTTTAACTTAATTTACAAGGAGTTGTTGAAATTATACAGGAATGTAATTGATTTATATGTTAATATTATATCCTTGGTCTTCAAAATACCCTTTTTAGTTTAATCATTTTTCTTATGAATAGCACAGAGTTTTCTAGACCACACTCATATCATCCTTAAATAATGACAGTTTTACTTTTTGTTTTGCAATATGTACTATTTTTAATCTTGTTTTTCTACCCTATTGAATTGGTATGGACTTCTAGCAAAGGTTGAATAGAAACAGTGAGCACACATATTTTTGCCTTTTTCCAAATCTTAAGGGAGAAGGATTAATGTTTTAACATTAAGTATGATATTAGCTATATATTTCTCATAGATGTCTTTTATCATATTAATGCACTTCCCTTCTATTATTTGGTAAGAGGTGATGTCATGAAACAGTATCATACTGTGTTATATGCTTTTTTTTTACATATAATGGAAGATTACATACATTTTTTCATTTTATTTTGCTAATAAGATGAATTATAATGATTGATATTCAAATGGCAAATCAAGTTCATTCATTCATGGAATGAACTCATTGGTTGCATATTATCCTTTTTATATGTGATTATATTTGATTTGCTACATTTTTAAATAGAATCCTGTGTCTATATTCACAAAAATTTTGTATGAAATTTTATTTCACTATTTTTTTCTTTGAGAAGTTTTAGTAGTTAGGTGCCGTTGGTATTAAAAGTACAAAACAACAAAGAATTATGAAGCCTTCCTCTATTACTAAGAGGAAGCGATGTATATATTTAAATATATCTTTTCAAAATATTTGGTAGAGGGTATCTGGGTGGTTCACTCGGTTAAGCATCCCACTCTAGCTCAGGTCATAATCTCACAGTTTTTCAGTCTGCACTGAAAGCATGGAGCCTGCTTTGGATTCTCTATCTCCCTCCCTCTCTCTGCATGTGCCCTATCTCAAAATAAATAAATAAACATTTTATTTTTTATTTTTTTTAATGTTTATTCATTTTTGAGAGACAGAGTACAAGCAGAGGTGGAGCAAAGAGAGAGGGAGACACAGAATCGGAAGCAGGCTCCAGGCTGTCAGCACAGAGCCTGATCCCACAAACTGTGAGATCATGACCTGAGCCGAAGTCGGCCGTTCAACTGACTGAGCCACCCAGGTGCCCCCAATAAACATTTTAAAAATGTTTGGTAGAATTCTCAGGGAAAGACTTCAAAAATGGAGAGTTAGTTGTAGGGAGAGAGGAGGGGATTTGTCATCAAGAATTCAACTCCTTGAGTAAATACGGTACTAATCATACTTTCTATTTCTTTCTATGTTAATTTTGGTAATATATGTCTTTCCAGGAACTTGTCCATTCATCCAAATTGTATAATTTATTGGTATAGAGTTGTCCATAATATCCCATTGTTTTCATTCCAATGTCTATTGTATACATACCTACTAATGCTTTCTTTCTGATACCTGATCTTGGTATTTTTCCCCCTTGATTAGTCTTGCTAGGGATTTAAAATTCTAATAATCTTTTTAAAAGACCAAGTTTTAACTTTGTTAGAAAAACAAGAGTAAAATAACTTAAAATAAGTAAAATGAAACAGAAAAATAACAAACGAAAATCAATGACAACAAAAGAGACCAAAGAGAAACCCTGAATAAAGCCAAATATTAATACTTTGAAAATTTTTTTAGAAATTGAAAGATACCTAGTAAGACTGATCTACAAATAAAGACAAAAATTCAAATTACCAGTATCAGGACTATCATTACATATACTACCAATGTTACAAAGGACCTTTGTAGGAATAAAATTGACAGCTAAGAAAAGGGACAACTGCTCAAAATACAAAAATTACCAAAGTGACACAAGAATAAGGGACATTTTAAAATGGCAATATATCTGCTAAAAGTTGAGTATTCAGTTAAAATCTTTCCAGTTCCAAATGGTGTCATTTGTGAATTCAACCAAACATTTAAGGAGAAAAAAGTTAATTCAAGTGATTTCTCTAATGAATTCTGTCAAATATTTGGGGGAAAAATCCATTCTTACACATACTTGAAAAAATTACAGGAGGACATAATATTTCTTAACATTTCTGGGAGGTTTACATAACCCTGACACCAAACCTAATGAAGATATTACAAGAAAAATAACTACAGACCAATATCTCTCATGAACACAAAAATCCTCAACAAAATATTAGCAAATACTATCTGGAAACATATACAAAGAATAACATAACATGACAAAGTGAGATTTACCGCAGGGATACAAAATTAATTTACCATTTGTATAAACTGATGTCATTCACCATATTAACTGAATACAAGGAAAATCACATGAGTACCTCAATATACGCAGAAAAGTTCTTAGCACAATTTGGCACCCAATCATGATAAAACCTTTTATCAAACTAGAAATATAAGGAACTGGCATGAATTAATAGAGGGCACCTATTTCCTAAAAACAGCTACAGCTACCATTATCCGTAATGGTGAAAGTGAATTCTTTCTCCCTTAATATCGTGAATACTGCTAGGATTTGACTTTTAACAAATCTATGTGGCACTGTACTAGAGGTCCTAGCCAAAAATTAAATCAAGAAACCTAAATGAAAATTATAAAGACTGAAAAAGAAGTAAAACTATACTTTATCCAATTTGTGCTGTGGGATATTGGAGTACTACATTTATATTGTGGAATGCTCCCCATCAACAGAAAAAACAAATTGATTATGCATACAACATAGGTAAATCTCAAAACTACGATGAGCAAAGAGAAGACAAATACGAGAGTAGGTACTATACAATTGCAATTATGTGGATTTCAAGAACAAGCAATCTATAGCAAAAGATTTCAGAAAAGTGGCTGCTTTCAGGAGAAGCATCGCTTTCTCTTTTTGGCTGGAGAACGACACATGGAAATCGGCGGTGATGGAATGCTCTTTACTTTGATAGCCCTATTGGTTATGTGGCTGTGTGCATTTCCCAAGACTCATTAAACTGTACCATTTAAGATTTATTTCACTGGAGGCGCCTGGGTGGCTCAGTCGGTTAAGTGTATGACTTCAGCTCAGGTCATGATCTCACAGTCCTTGGATTCGAGCCCCGCGTCGGGCTCAATGCTGACAACTTGGAGCCTGCTTCTGATTCTGTGTCTCCCTTTCTCTCTGCCCCTCCCCTGCTTGTGCTCTGTCTCATTCTGTCTCTCAAAAATAAATAAACATTAAAAAAATATTTTTTTAAGATTTATTTCACTGGATGTAAGCTATCCCTCAACAAAAAAAGTTGAATAAAATACCCAAAGATGTTAATAAATCAGGCAAAATGCATCTATCATGGTAGGAGTCCAGATAGCAGTTATACAGTGCCTGGAATTGTGACTTGAAAGGCATACTAAGCAGCCTCTGCAGGACTGATAACGTTCTGTGTCTCAACCTGGGTACAGTTTGTGCCAATATGTTTACTTCGTACACATTCAAGTACGCTGATGATATGGGCATTTTTTAATACATACTATAATTAGCATTTAAATTTTTTGATGCTAGTCATCACAAAAGTCCTCTCCATCAATTCCTAGTTAGAAATGCATATAGTGTGCCATTGATACAGTGGGATGGGAAGAGGCTGCTGGCTGTACCACCCAATCATGCATAATAACCTGTGCATGGAAATGCTTTAACCTGTTACTATGACAGCATGCTTTGACTCTGGCATTCATGGAGAATAAACCTTTTTCATTTAATCTGTCCAGTTGCTTTGTTATTAAAGATGACAAGGAAGCAACAGCGAGCATCACTAGAGAAATCACAGCCATATACATCTGTCACATTATAATATGGTGGGATCGGAGATCTTTGAGGAGTGTCATAATTGTAATTTCAGAAAACCAAATAGTATTTATGTGATAACATCCACCTGTATCTCTTTAACTTGTATTTTCAATTTACTGCCTGTTTACATCCATTCAAAACTGAAGCACTGCCTGTCATTAAATACTATGTAAATAAGTTAGGCCTAACTGTGAAGGATCAGAAGCTAACAGGGAAACTTCAGCATCTGGGGCCAGAAGATTCTATTTTAACAACACGCATATGGTCCTTGAAGCATAGCTCAAGCATTTTGATAGACGTGCCAAGATTCAACGAAGGAGACAGACTTTTACCACAGATGAAACTATCTCGCAGTGAAAGAGAACAGATTAATGGAAGTGTCAGGGTTCTTCGGTTGCAATCTACAGAAATTTGTTCTGGCTAACACATGCAAAAAGAGAGAGAATTCATCATAAATAGGTTTGGGGATTGCTCATTGGATTAAGGTGAGGAAGGACAACGAGGCATCTGGGAGGCTTTGAAAAGGGGCGCTGATAGAAATGTGTATTGGAGACCGCTTGGTCCCACATCACATCCTCTTGGGTTAATTTTCTATTCCAGCCATTGCTACGGAACACAATTACACAGGTATAATGTGACAGCCGTTACTATATGGGGTCCTCTGTGCCCCAGAGTATACTTGTGAGAGTCACTCACGCACATGCACAAAACATGGACACGTGAAGGAGTAGCAAGTCACATGGCAACAGATGGGACATGAGCTGCCGGAAAAATGTTACCCTCTTCCAACCCCCAACTGGGTCATTTTGAGCTGCTTTTCACAGGGTTCTGCATATGGTCCCCAGCAAGATTAAATCTCAATTGCCTAGGGCAGTGTTCAGCTTGAACATGAAGCTCCGAATGAACTCTCCCTCCTTCCCTGTTTCACCCTCTCTGTCCCCCGCATCTGTTGCTTGGAACCACTTCCGAAGACATGCTTCCCACCCACAAGCCCTATGCTAGGCTCTACTCTTTCAGGGACATGTGAGCTAAAACAAAATCACAGGCAGGGCCCTGTGGCTGCCACAGGAGGTAACTTTCAAATCTATTTAGTCATTTTTGTTCCTTTGCCCATGATTCAAATCCTGAGAGAGAGCACACACATGGCCAAGGTTGAATCCTATGCCTGTCCTATACATATGATATATACATAGTCCCTCAGAGAGGAAGAGGTAATTTGTAGAAGGAAGACAGCAGGAAGGGAGGGAGAGAGGGAGGGAGGGAGGGAGGGAGGGAGGGAGGAAGGAAGGAAGGAAGGAAGGAAGGAAGGAAGGAGGGAAGGAGGAAGGAAGGAGGAAGGAAGGAAGGAAGGAAGGAAGGAAGGAAGGAAGGAAGGAGGGAGGGAAGGAAGCCTGAGAGAGAGAGAGAAAGAAAAGAGGAGAAAAATTACCATTCCTGTATCTTTCTCTGTGTCCAAAATATGGCATTAAAAACCTGAGAAGCAGGACAACTGGGAGGCTCAGTTGCTTAAGCGTCCAACTTTGGCTCACGTCATGATCTCATGGTTCATGAGTTCAAGCCCCCCATTGGGCTTTGCGCTCACAGAGCAGAGCCTGCTTGGGATCCTTTCTTTCTCTCATTCTCTGCCCCTCTTCCCCTTGTGCCCTCTCTCTCTCCCTCTCTCTCTCAAAATAAATAAACTTTAAAAAACACAAACATTGTTTTAAAAATTCAAAAAAATAAAAGGAAAAATATGTGAAGCACACTTAGCAAAGTGAAATTATTTAAAGTATATTCCTAAATTAACAGCACATATGATATCATGTTTACAATGAATTTATCTCCCTAAGTGTTTGAAATTACAAGTCACTTATGGTGATTGATTAAAAATTCATGAAGGATCTGAACATGATTAGATTAGAGCCTCATATCCTACTCATTGCTACCAGAAAGGAGCCAAGCCTCTTAGACAAGATGGAGTAAGCACATTGCAGGGTACCAATCTCACTAACTACAACTAAACATGCTGAATCAAATACATACAGCAATTAACAGAAAACTGGGACAGGTAGATAAGGCAGACTGGCTAAGGGCCTACAGTCTCCAGGAACGATGGGGTAGTGAGTTTACTGGTGTGGTTTGGTTTTGTGTCCTTTATTTCTTGGACTTGACACTAGAGCAGCCTACAACCTGAAACAATAGATGCAAAAATTCGAGGCTGCCCTTCGCCTGGGTGGCTCAGTCCATGAAGCCGCAGACTTCAGCTCAGGTCATAATCTCAGGGTTCGTGAGGGGCTCTCTGCTGTCAGCACAGAGCCCACTCGGATCACCTGTACCGCTCTCTCTCTCTCTGGCCCTCCCTTGGTCATACATGCACATGAGCGTGCACATTCTCTCTTTCTCTACATATCAAAAATAAATATTAAAAAAAATAATATGTGTCGCTGGCACAACCCCAAAAAGAAATAATACAAAAGAACCTGCTGTTCTCAAATCTTGATCTCACCATTCGTAGGTTCGAGACCCGCAGCAGGCTCTGTGCTGACAGCTCAGAGCCTGGAGCCTGCTTCAGATTCTAGGTCTTCCTCTCTCTCTCTGCCCCTCCCCCACTCATGATCTATTTCTCTCTGTCTCAAAAATAAATAAACATTAAAAAAATTAAAGAGAGCCTGTCCTTGCTAGCCAGAGCATGGAGAAGAAGGCACCCCTTAGGACAGACCCTCTGGACTACACCTCCCCTACTGCAGGCAAATGCCGCAGAAGAAACTGCCTATCTCTCTTCTCCCCAGTGTCTGTGGAGCAGAGCTGAGTCTCACATTCCAGCATTGCACTCATCAAGCAGAGGCTGCAGTGTCCCTCCTCCTACTCACCTCTCCCCGAGTGCTGGGGATACTACGGGGTAGAAACCTGCCAATAAACCCCTCCATGCAATACCTACAGAGGAGCCGGAGCCCTGTCCCCTACCCCATCCAACAGCCCATCTTGCTCCACATGAATATAAACAGGAACCGCGTCTGCAGTCCTGGCCCTCCACCAAGGAAAGATAAGCCAAGAGGAGGCACTCCACCTTCTCCCCGTCAGACTGGGGCCACTGAGAGATCGGAATGAGCAGAACAGCAAGCTGGGTACACAGATTCTTCTATCTCAGCATGAACTCACAACGGCACCCCAATGCAGCCCCAATGTGTGAAACTGACTGGCCTCAACACGGCAAAAGCTTTGAAAAGTGAACTGTGGTGTAGAATAGCACTCAAGTTTCAAACCGGTCTTAGCAGCGCACGAGCAGGACAACCAAAATCACCATGAAAAAGTTTAAAAACTAAGCCGCCATTGGAACTACGACCAACCTACAAAAGTAGTCCAAGTCACGCTTCCTGAACCCTAAACAGGTCTGATGCCTGGTGAAATAGAATATTTAAATAGCGCACAGAGTATCATAACCTAAAACTTTAAAAGTCCAGAACGCAGTCCAAAATGATGTGTCAGAGCAAGAACCAATAAATCTTCAATTCAAACAAGAACAGATAATGAACAGATGCCAACATGGAGACAATCCCAATGCTGGAATTCTCTGACCAGAATTTTAAAGCAGTTAGCATAAAAATGCTCCATCAAGAAATTACAAACACTCGGGGCGCTTGGGTGGTTTAGTCGGTTAAGGGTCCGACTTTCGCTTAGGTCATGATCTCGCGGTTCGTGGGTTCGAACCCTGCATCGGGCTCTGTGCTGACTGCCGGGTCAGAGCCTGGAGCCTGTTTCAGTCTGTGACTCCCTCTCTCTCTGACCCTCCCCTGCTCATGCTGTCTCTCTCTCTCTCTCTCTCTCCTAGAAATAAACAAAACATTTAAAAAAAAAAGAGAGAGAGAGAAATTACACTCTTGAAACAAATGGAAAAATAGAAAGCTCTAGCAAAGAAATGGAAGCTATGACTAAGAATCAAATAAAAACTTCAGGACTAAAAATAAGCGAACTGAAATTGAAAAACTCCCTGGATGGGCTCAGGAGCAGAATGGAAATAAACAGAGGGGTCAGAAATCAGTAAACATAAAGATAGATCAACAGAAATTATCCAAGTAGAACAAAGAGAAAATAGACTAACAATATAAAGTAGAGAGTCTCAGGGCGCCTGTGTGGCTTAGTCGGTTAAGAGTCCGACGTAGGCTCAGGTCATGATCTCACGGGTTAGTGGGTTTGAGCCCCGTGTCGGGTTCCACACTGACAGCTCAGAGCCTGGAGCCTGCTTCACGTTCTGTGTGTCCTCCCTCTCTCTCTGCCCTATGGGCTCATGCTCTGTCTCTCTCTCTCTAAAATAAACTTAAATATTTTAAAAATAACAATAAAATACAGAGCCTCATGAATAGTGGGGCAATTAAAAAAAAAAAATCTATCACTTGTGTCACTGAGATCCCAGAAGGAATAAGGAAGAGATTGGGGCTAAAAAAAAAAAAAAAAAAAAAAAAAGTTTGAAAAACTAGTGGCTGAAATAGTCCCAAATTTGAAAAATGACCTAAATCTACAAAAAAAAAGAACAATATTAAACAGGATAAATGCAAAGAAATCCATCCTCTGATATATCATAATCAAACTTCTGAAACCTAAAAAAATTAAGTAGAAAAAAAATNCTCTCTCTGCCCTATGGGCTCATGCTCTGTCTCTCTCTCTCTAAAATAAACTTAAATATTTTAAAAATAACAATAAAATACAGAGCCTCATGAATAGTGGGGCAATTAAAAAAAAAAAATCTATCACTTGTGTCACTGAGATCCCAGAAAGAAAAAAGAAGAGATAGGAAAAAAAAAAAAAAAAAAAAAAAAAAAAAGTTTGAAAAACTAGTGGCTGAAATAGTCCCAAATTTGAAAAATGACCTAAATCTACAAAAAAAGAGAACAATATTAAACAGGATAAATGCAAAGAAATCCATCCTCTGATATATCATAATCAAACTTCTGAAACCTAAAAAAATTAAGTAGAAAAAAAATGTAAGAGCAGAAAGAGAGAAACAGTATTTACCTTTCAGGAAGCAACAATTCGAATCCCCCAAATATTTCTAACCAGAAGCAACAGAAGATAAAAAGAAGTCACCAAACATTTGTCAAATGTTGAAGTAAAAGGGCTACCAACCCAGAATCTTACATCCGGTGAAAATATACAGTGAGTTTCACAAGAAGACAGAGGAGGAAGAGGAGGAGGAGGAGAAGGGAAAGTACTAGTAGTAGTAGAATGAGGAGAAAGGAAAGGACAAGGAGGTGAGCAAGAAAGAGGAAGAGAAGAGGAGGAAAGAAAGGGGGGAAATAATATATTTGGCTCTCTTTGAAAAATCCAAATGCCTGGCCATCAGGGACTGAATTCGCATAGTGCAAACAATGGCCTTGAGGCAGAGAGAAAGCTGCTGCCTTTAGATAAGCCCTGCATTCTCTATATTCCCCGTTTACCAGAACATTCGTCTATAGCCTCTTACCCTGGGTATTTTTTTTAACCCATTTATTCTACTTGTCTGGCTGTTGCAGGCATTAGGTTTATGAAATTCAGACTATTCGCTCTAAAGTTTTCTAGAGACTCTATAAAAAGCTCTATATCCCCAAAAGGAACCCATACAAATAATTGTGCATTTACATTGAAAGGTCATCAACCCATATAATCCTAAGGTTCTCCAGACTCCACTTTCAGAGCCCTGATTTCAACCAGCTAGGGTAAAATTCTATTCACATACACACTGAGATTACTGATTATTCATCCCTTTTCTGGGTCAGTGTTACTTGGAAGTGCCTCTTATATTGTCAGATGTCTTTGCTGCATTATTCAGGAATATTCAATTTGGCTATAGAGAGTAAGACAGACAAATAAGGAAGATAAATGAAACTAAACATAAAAGCAAGTACCTTGTAAAACATATTACATGTAGACAAAACAGGGCGAGTCTATATGGGCAGAAGTAAGAAGGACCAAGTAGCTACCTAAATATTCCTGAGGCACCCAATAGTTTCTGGCACATAATTCACAGAATGAATAAATGAATGGAAGAATAAATGAATGAATGCAAGGCTCAGCCTCCCCATTACATTATACCTCATTGTCTACCTCTAACATATTACTATTTTTTCCTTATTCATTAGGGCGTCTCTACTAGATAATAAATTTATTGGACATAAGAACCATAAATTAAGCTGAGTACGTGGCAGAAGTTAAGTATCTGAAAGCAGTGTCACACATAAGGCAGAGATTCTCAGACTCAAGGGTACATGATGGTCACCTTGGAAACTTGTTTAAAATGCAGATATCTAGAAGCCACTCCCAGAAGTTTTGATTCAGTACTTTACAGATCTGATAAAAAATATACAGTTTTGCCCAAACTCCCACTACTCTTGATGAAGGGTCTCGGTCCGCAACATACCAAAAACTACTGAATAGCGAATGTGGAAACGCTGGGGTAAGTGGTTATCTCTACTTCCTTTCTTATTATGAATATTATGGAATAGATTCTAATAAAGATCGGTGCAGCCTGAAAGACACTGAAGGAAAGGTGAACCTTGCTCCTTCACCTGAGGTGCTGTGATTTGGGGATGGGGATGTGGGGACAGAGAACTTACTGCTTCTGTATATGAGAGAGAGAGACCAACACAGAGAAAGAGTGCATGGGTATTTTTCTCCTTTTTCTTATATTTTACCAGCTGGCAGAGCTACTGCCTTCTGTCCAACCAGCTACCTCTTGGCTGTCATTGCCCATGGCCACAAGAAGGGTAGTGGCAAGACCCAGAGCTTAGTTCCTGAGGGACCTGCCCCATGTTGCCACCCGAAGGGTTGAATGGTTCTAGTTCTTATTTGATTTCATAATATTCCTTCTCTCAACAAGCATTTATTGTAAACCTAATGAATTTTCACAGCCAATGTGAAATTTTAAATTAATATTTAGATTTTTTTTAATTGAAGCATGACTTTTAGACAATTACAGATTGAGGATGCACATAAAGATCATTCAGAGATTTTTAAGTCAGAGGTTTGAAAAAGCAGAAAGAGTGCTTGCTTCAGCAGCACATATACTGAAAAAGCAGAAAGACTTTTCAAGTTGAGCAATTACTTTACGTGTGGGCTTGTAGTAGTTGAAATAAGTAGCCTATTGGACTTGCTTCACTTTTGTTTCACCATTTGAAAATTTTGCACCAGCCTTTCAACCCTGCTACCATGTAACAATGAGTTCAAATTCACTTACATATTCTAATTCCCAACTTTCTCTAAAATTGCCAGTCTAAAAGCTCAAGCTTTCTCTTACATAGAAAACCTGACAGACTCCATCAGAAGCCTACTAGAACTGATCCAAGAATTCAGCCAAGTTGCAGGGTACAAAATCAATGTACAGAAAAATCGGTTCATTTTTATACACCAACAATGAAGCAACAGAAAGAGAAATCCAGAAACTGATCCCATTCACAACTGCACAAAAAACCATAAAATACCTCGGAATAAACCTAACCAAGGATACAAGAGATCTGTATGATGAAAACTATAGAAGACTTATGAAGGAAATTGAAGAAGACACAAAGAAATGGAAAAACATTCCATGCTCATGGATAGGAAGAATAAATATAGTTAAGATGTCATTACTACCCAAAGCAATCTACACATTCAATGCAATTCCAATCAAAATT
>NW_024080747.1:179793-220330 GCF_003009895.1 Hyaena hyaena
TAAATAAATAAATAAATAAATAAATAAATAAAATAAAAGCTCAAGCTTTAACTTCTGGGACACATAATGACCAGTTTGGAATTTGAGGAAATATACATAATAATGAAATGTGTCAATCGATTAGGAAGAACTCTCTTACATATCTGGAAATTGTTTCTTTACTGTTCAGTTAAATCTGCAAGAAGTTGGATTAAAATTCCAAGCTTTCTCCAGTTGTTGAAATTCAAAGAAATCCACAACTAATCAAAAGCATCATAAACATTTGTATGCTAAGTAAAGGGAATTGTCTTCTTGCACAAGCTCTTGTTTTTCCCAGTTCCAAATAGCAGTCCACAAAGAAACAAACAGCTAAACTAATGATAAAGCAGAAGGCGCATTTACTGCCTCCTTACCTGACATGATACAACCAAGGAAATAATAGCTGAGTTCAGTATTAGGATCATTAAAATATCAACAAAAATAAAAAAACAGGTATAATTCTCTATTAACTGGCTGGACTTTACTTACCTGAATAACATAGGTGATGACTCCAACATTTTGATTTTCCATCCAATAAGAGAGTATGCAAAAAGAAAGACAGGTAGGGGTGCCTGGGTGACTCAGTCAGTTAAGTATCCGATTTCAGCTCAGGTATAATCTCACAGTTCGTGAGTTCGAGCCCTGTGTTGGGCTCTGTGCTGACAGCTTGGAGCCTGAAGCCTGCTTTGGATTCTGTGTCTCCCTCTCTCTACACCGCTCCCCATGCCCTGTCTCTGTTTCTCAAAAATAAATAAACATCTAAAATTTGTTTTAAAAAAATAATAAAGACAGGTAAATACTGTGGTATTATTTAAGAGTACTGAGCCAGACCCAGGCAGCTACAGTAAAAAAAATAAATAAACAACTGATCTAATACAATATACTAGTTTGGGACTATATTTGTAATGCAAGGGAAAGAAGCCCCCACCAGGAAATATTAACCTCCCACCTTATAAGAATCATTCAAAAACAATTACATACAGACTAACATAACCTCTTTAAAGGTTAGTCAATTTTTAAAAATTAGTTTCATACTAGTTTTCTTCTTTTACAGTTTATTTATTTATTTATTATTTATTTATTTTAATTTAGAGAAAGAGAGCTTATGAGAGGGAGAAAGAGGGCGGCGGGAAGGAGAGAGAGAGAATTTTAAGGAGGCTCCAGGCTCAGGGCACACCCCAATGCAGGACTCAACCCCCACAACCCTGGGCTCATTACCTGAGCCGAAGTCAAGACTCAGATGCTCAAGTGAATAAGCCACCCAGGCACCATCTTCTTTTATATTTGGATAAAATCTAGGAAAATAAAAGTAAGTTTCTTTCAAGTTCGCTATTAATATATGACATGCGAAGCATTTTCCCGATTTCACCACTGATTACCTAATGAACTTACTATTTTCCTCATTGTACAAGGGTTTTATCTTATAAGAAGGGGTATTTGTTTTTTCAAACGTCTAAAGGCCATAACTCAGAATCTTTGTTAAAGGATTACTTACTTTGCAAGACACATTTGGATTATTTTGTATTAAAAGAATTTGTATATAACTTTTCAGTCACCAAAGGCCTCTCTGACTCTGAGATTGTGTAACATCTGACTATTACTTTAATATCTCTTTTGTAAAAGTGTTGTTCTACAAAAGGAAATAAAGAGCCTAATGAGAAGACTGGATATTGTATGATTTTTATCTAGAGAACGTCAATCCTGTTACAGAAAAGACTCCAAAAACATACATTTTAGTGTCCTCAGCAACACAGCTGGCCACCCCTTATCCTCCAGTGCAGCACACCCACCCATGTCCACGGGACTTTAGTGTCTCAAGATTAAGAATTCATAGAACAGATCACTACACATGTGAAGGAAACTCCCTCATGGAAGTAAGCAAAACAACAGACCAAAAGAACTAAGACAAAAGAGACAAGATAGGAAGTGATAACGTTCAATCATATATCAAGACCCACAATGTGAAGGCTGCTCCAGTGGCCCAGCCCACATCACAAAATCTGTACTTAAATCGGGCTGCACTTACAGGAAAAACCCTGTCAAGGAAACCTAACATACACCAAACAGTCTTCCAATTCAGCTTTTGCTAGCTTACCTTATCCTGGAAAATAAGACACACTAGGCTCATCAGGAAAGCCTTGATCTCCTGGCCAATCAGGCATTGTTTCTACACTGTCACTTCTAATGTTCTGTACCACTCACCATTACCCCCAAATCTCTGAGGAAGTGTTCCACTGCTCGCGGGGGACTGTAGTCCCCTAACGCATGGACTATTTTCCCTTAGATAAAAGGCATCAAACTCTATATGAAATTGTTTTAGTTGTGTCATTGTCAGTTTTGGCAGCCCATTTGGGACTGAAAGACAGCTGCTGAAGTTTCCACGGATGGCTCCTAAATGGGTGAAGGTACCCACAGAGAGCCCTTTTGGTTGGCTGCCTCTTCCGGTACTCTCCCAGATCTCTGGTAAGCTTCTCTCAGATAGACCTCAGCTTATTTTGCGTTCTTCAAGTCTGCTTGTCCTGATTCTTCTGGGTGGAAAATTGGGGTGTGAGTGACTCCAGATTTTCCTGGATGAGACTTAGTGGGCCACAGCATGTGGGTTGGTGGCCGACCTCATCTACAAAGTAAGCACCTTTGGGCAGTTCTGAGAGGCCTCAGGAGCTCTGTGCAGGCAGCCAGAAACAGGAAGACTGACTTAATTAGGGAAAATTATTTCAACAAGGAAAAATAAGAAGTATCACTCAATCTAAGAAAACAAGAGGGCCATCACTAGGGGACTTGTGGGGAAATAGGTTCTACTTATATAAATGGATTAGAGAAAAGCTTAGGGCAGAAAGCTGCCACCATGGGGCTAAAGCACCTGAGGTTAGCTAGCAAGATATTGAAGTAGAATCACAAGTAACTTGTTAGACTTGATAGAAGGCAATATGAAGCCGATGTAATTAGAAGAAAAGCCAATGTAGAGTGTCTGGGTGGCTTAGTCAGTGAAGCATCTGACTTTGGCTCAGGTTTTGATCTTGCAGTTCATGAGTTCGAGCCCCGTGTCAGGCTCTGTGTCGACAACTCAGAGCCTCCTTCAGATTCTATGTCTCCCTTTCTCTCTCTGCCCCTCTCCCACTCACACTTTCTCTGTCTCTTAAAAAATAACTAAGCATTTAAAAAAATTTTAAGAAAAAGAAGAAGAAAAGCCAATGTGACTGGGAAGTCAATGTGACTGAAGGGGACATGATCAGAAGGCAACGTGGCTAAGAAGGCAACACTGCTAGAGGCCAACGTGACTAAGAAGCTGGCATGACTAGAACCTGACGTGGCTAATAAGCCCACGTAACTCAAGGACTACAGAATGCCACAGAATGGCTAGAGCTCTAAAAAAAAAAGTGCATTTGACTACAATTTCTCTTGATGAGGTAAGAGCAAAGCAAAAATGTATTAGGATTTGTTGCCATAGAACTTTTGAGAGAATCCTTATAGGAGACTCCCTATCCCTAGAATAGAAACAATACATGTGTATAGCACCCTTTAAATTATTAATGATTATCCAGCAACACTGCCCTTGGTTTACCAAGCAAAGAACACTCGACCTAGACATTTGGCAACAAATAGGTAAAACAGTAAATACATGCCATACAGAGGCACCAATGTTCCACCTGAGGTTATTCTCACATGGTCTGTTGTCCATACAACCATTCTCCCCCTAAGTGCAGATCATGTTTATGAAGATACAGACCCACCCAAAGTAAACAAAACATTTGTCAAGGAACTAAGCCTCTTTATTTTCAGCCAGCCCCTTCAGCACCCCTACATTCAGAGAATGCAAACTTCCTCCTCTGTCATTTGGAAAAATGCAACCTTTTAAAGGAACAAAAAACTCCCTCTGAGGACATCCTCACCCATATGCAACAACCTATTAAGAATACCCTTATGGATACAGAAATGCTGAGGCATAGGAGCACATGTACCCCAATGTTCATAGCAGCACTCTCCACAATAGCTAAAACATGGAAAGAGCCTAAGTGTCCATCAACAGACGAATGGATCAAGAAGATGTGGTTTATCTATATCATGGAATACTACATGGCAATGAGAAACAATGAAATCTGGCCATGTGTAGCAACATGGATGGACCTTGAGGGTGTTATGCTGAGCGAAATAAGTCAGGCAGAGAAGGACAACTACCATATGTTTGCACGTATAGGAGGATTAGGAGGAACTTGACGGAGGACCAAGGGGGAGAAGAAGGGCGGAAATGGTGGGGGAAAGGGAGAGAGGCAAACCATGAGAGACTCTTGAATGCTGACAAAAACTGAGGACTGATGGATGTGGGGGGGAGGGGGGGATGGGCATGAAGGAGGGCACTTTGGGGATGAGCACTGAGTGTTATGTAGAAACTAATTTGACAATAAACTATTTGTAAAAAAAAATAAATAAATAAATAAATGTACAAAATGAAAAAAAAAAAAAAAAGAATACCCTTATGGTGTTCAAAGACACCTTGGGGAAACCTCACAAGGCTTCTTGCCTTTGGAAAACTGGAGACAAAAAACTGAGAACATATATTATACACTGGACCAGGCTCTACCCAACGTTCAGAACTACGAGCCATATTGTTAGCTACAGAAACCTTTTCCCAACCTTTAAACATGGTTTCCAAGATGTGAAGGGGCAAAGTCCACCCACTTACGATTTCCCCACCAGGGTTCCAGGTAAAAATTAACCATGGGGAACAAACTGTTTTAAGTGGACCTAAACATAAGTTTCTTGGTTTGAAATAGACCTGTTTATCAAAGGTCAAATAAGTTCATGTTATGACTTAAAGTAATGGTTAACTTTTTCTCCTAGTTTTCACAGGTAATTGTTAAGATAATGTTCAAAGGCTTTAGTAACCTAAAAAGTTTTGCTAGCATAATAAATTGGGATTGAGTTCTTCGGACATCTAGAACTTTTCTTATAAGTACTGGATGCTAACAAATTCCGCCACTGGAGCCGTGCCATTTAGGCCTTTTCTAAATAGGATGGGATGCTAAAGCACTGATTACTAAACAAGGGGTATGTGCTTTTGGCTTCTTAGTGCAGAGAAATGAAGGATATTTGGGTCTGATGGTAAACGCGCTTTGTGCTTTATAACTTCCTGAGTTTTTTTTAAGCAAATTTTCTAAAATTTAAATTAAGTCATTTTAACCAATTAGGCTTCTTTGGTGTGTTAAGTTACTCTAAAAGCACTGCCAAACAAATAGTAAGGCTTAGGTTATGTTTGAGTAAGTGCTATAACTATACTAGAGATTATATGCGATTCCTAGCTTTAATATTTTTTATATCAAGGTCATCACTTGATATTCTGATTACTGAAGTGTTATGTGCCACAGAAATAACCGAATTTCCTTGTCAGTTGTATTAGATCTTTTATCATGCCCATTATTTAATATTTTTGCATAGTTTTGTGATTCTTTTTGGATCCCTCTAACTTCTAGGAGTCATATGATCCTTTCTACTCAAGGAGGCTCCGTTTCACCTGAACTCTGTCTTTCCCTGTCTTAACTCCCCTATACCTACCTCAACTGAGCAATGTCCCATAGGTAGGGACATCTCTATGCCCCTATTGAGCAGGAAGAAGTTACATAAGGGAAGACCATCCACCCTCAGCAACCTTAGAGATTTTAAGGGTCAAAATTGTTCAGGAAGGAATGATGTGGGAAACAAAAGCAGAAGGAAATGGCAGATAAAATTAAATTTCCTTATAATCCACAAGGCCAAGCAATTGTAGAACGAGTACATAATAAACTTAAAACTAGGTTAAAAAAACAAAAAAGGGGGGAATTATCCATGGCTGTCTGCATTACAACCTCAAGCTCTCCTCAATCACGCTATGATCACTCTTAAGCTTTTAAATCTTGACCTCCTAGGACGAACTGCAGCTGAGCTACATTCTTCTAAATTAGATAAACCCTCTCATGCTATGGTGCTGGTTCAAACTTCTCACCTGGAGTTAAGGATATGCTTGTGTTCTTTCAGATTCCCAGTCTCTGTGGACACCCTCTTGGTTGGTGAAGCCATATCATGGCATGGTGGAGATCCCTAGGATATCTTCCAGTCAACTAGGACTTCCAGAGAATGACTCTGAATGAGTGACCACCACTCCCATTTTTAAAGATGAAAGAATCCTCTTCATGGACCCCTCATCCTGAAGCCACTCCACAAATGCAAGCCCTTGCTCTTGATATAACATGGGGAAGCCTTAAACGCCTGTCTGACCAGGCTGGCATCCTCTTACAATACAATGGTATTGCATATACCCCTGATTTGCATCTGGTGGCCATGATATCCATACTGGTATTCATTAAGCAGGCAAAGGTGACTCATAGGCTTCTTAGTCATGGGGGTCCTAGCCATAGTAAGCATTATACCCTCTGCTATCGTTGCTGGAGTTAGTCTTCACCACACAACAAACTGCACTGTACTTAATCAATTTATGGTCAAATCCTCCATTCTAAGCTGCCTGGTGATAGAAAAATTTAGATGTACCATTACACCAACTACAATACTCCAAAGAACTAAGAGGCAAATGGTCTGACTCATGGTCCTCCTGGAAAGACTTTAACCCTCTCTCTATTGGCTAATGCCCATCTCAAGTTCTGGATAACACTGGGAAGTGGAATACTTTTACAGTGTCTCTTTTTATGCCTTTGCAGAATCACCTTCCATATCACCCAACAGCAAAAGAAGGATCAGAAGCTCGTCATGATGGCCCTTGCATGTAAACTTAAGAGGATGAAGAAAAACAAAAAAGGAGGAACTGTGGGGAAATAGGTTCAACCTATATAAATGGGTGAGAAAAAACTTAGAGTGGAAAGCCACCACCACGGGGCAAAAACACTGAAGGTTAGCTAGTGAGATATTATAATGGAATCACGGGTAACTTGTTGTATCACCTGCAGGAAGTCACTTTCCATCTGGCACTAATGTACCAGGATCACAAACTCCACTTGCATCCCCAGACCCTTTACTTCTTCCACACACAACTTAATGATTATTGTCTGATTGTTTTCTCCATGTTCACGTGTGTAAGATCTTGTTTTCTTCGTGTTCACCATGTGAGTAATATCTTGTGAGCTCAATAAATACAGAGATGAAACCCCTGTTTGGGGCTCTAGTCTCCTCCTGGACATTAGCCTTTCTCGTACTCAATTCTGTGTCCACTCTCTTGCTGGACAAGACAGAACTCCAGACTCACAGTCTGTGACAGGGACTCACAAAGTTTCAAGGTAAAACCACAGCTTAAATTGCTGGGGGACTAGGGGAAATAAATTAAGACAAGGAATTTGGACTATTTTGACATTTGATATTTGGCATATCCTTCTTAGGGGATAATATGACACCAGAGACCCATGGCTGAGCTGAAGAAATGGAATCCTCAAGTTTCAAAGAATTAAGTGTGCCACCTGCCAGTATCTTATTTTACGTGTAAGAACTGTGATCCTGGAGGCTGTAGATATCTACAAAAGTGGCAAAATCTTGCTAAGACAACCTAGAATTACAGTGGCCATTATGAGGGATGCTCCAATTTGATAAGATTGTCCATTTAAGCAGAGTACCTGAAAGCAAGTGTTCCCAAATCAAACACACAGAATAGGGTATCTATTTTCAATGATACCCTATTTTGAAGGCCTCCAGAAGGCTTCAAAATTTAAAAGTATTTTCATCAAAAGACTCACCACAAAATTTAATGAAAATTTAATGTAATGAAAAATTAGAGACACAGAGGCACCTAAAACAAAAGAGTGTAAGACCAATGTGACTCCTATTATTCTCCTCTGTGCTCCTTTACTCCTACTAAGAGCATTTAGTCTATGATCTTCCATTTGAACTGCTGTTCCACTCTGAAGAGATCACAAGACCATAAACAAAAATCCACCAAGTTACTGCACTTACAGACACCCCCACATGGGCCCCTCCCAGGATGGACAAGCCTCTGAGGGATTCACCAGTAAACTGCTACCAGTTCTTGCCTTAAAGAGCCAAGGTGAAATTAAAATTAATGGAAGACCTTGGCAAGTTCTAGTGGATACTAGAGCTATACTCTACTTTAAGCCTCACTTGCTCAGGGCCCTGCAAATGGGGTCCCAGGAAAGCTGGCAGAAACCAGCAAAGGGTGAGGATCTTAAGAGTCAACTCTCTTGGATCACTGTCTGTGGTGTCTAATTGAGAGAGGAAGATAAAATGTCACATTGTTCCTTCCTTTCCATATCCAAACCCATAGGTTTTTTTCCATCTATTTTCTCCCGGGGATAGCAACTGCCTTCTTGTTTGTCTCATTTTGGGTCCTGAGAACTTGTCTTGGCAACTGTCAGGTTCAGGGCTGCAAAGGGATGGCCAGACAGAAACGTGGGTTGCACCCCATTTGTGGCTAGATATAGCCAGACTATGTGAGCTCACATCATAAAAATGAAGCAGTTGGATTAACTAATTTTAAATGCCCCTTTCATCTTTAAAATGATTTAATCAGATGAGTTTGAATGACTTCCCATAGCTCAATAATGAATATCAACCCAGAAGCCTAAACTGTTGAATTGGACAGAAACTCAACTTTAAACAAGCTTAAGAAGAAAAAAAAATATATTGATTTGCTTAATTGAGAAGGCCAGAAATAATGCTGGCTCCATACATGATTGGATTCAGAGGTCCAGTGATGTCATTAGAACCTGGTTTCTCTCCAGCTCTTGACATTATCTTCCACTGAGTTGGCTTCTTTCTCTAGCTTTACATAATGGCCCCTGACAGCTCCAGGATCATAATCTCCCAGGATTATCTCCAACTGGGCTATTCTGGCTGCCACATATAACCCTGAATCACTGTAGCCTGAGGCTTATGCTCAGTCCTGAATGAATCGTGGCTTGCACCCCCACTGCAAAATTTCTGTATTTTCTGCTGAGAGTATTTTAGCTAACACAGATTTTAATACCAGAAAATGCGGCACTACAGGAAACATTCTAGTTTAATAGAAGATGAAGGGTTGAGAACAGAGAAGATCCTACCATTTACTCTACTACTGCTTTCTAGCAATTTTATCATTCCGTATTGAAGGCGTCAGTTAAACTATGGCCTCTATTATGTTAAAACTCAGACAATGTGCCCAACAAGTCAATGGCAATGAGGGACTTGGTAAGAAATGTGCTGGGAGTGTTTTTAATATTTCTTAAGGAAATTAGTGAAGTGTTACAAGAAAGAGACAAAATGGCTGAATGTGGCCCACGATAAATACAGAAGGAAGAAAAAAAAACAGTTTCATTAAGAAAGGCCTTTTACAGGGACACCTGGGTGCCTCAGTCAGTTATGCATCCGATTTTAGCTCAGGTTATGATCTCACAGTCCATGGGTTTGAGCCCTGCATCAGGCTCTGTGCTGACAACTCAGAGCCTAGAGCCTGCTTTGGATTTTCTCTCTCTCTCTCTCTTTGCCCCTCCCCAACTCATGCACTCTTGTTCTCTCTCTCAAAAAATAAATAAACATTGAAAATTTTTTAAAAAGAAGGGTTCTTTCTGTATTTCAAAATCATGGAATTTTATAGATTAAAAAATTAAATTATCTACCTTAAATATAAATACTGGTAAAGCTTGGGAGGCAAGTGATTTAGAAGGATATAATACTGAAACACAAGAAAAAAACTGAGATTTAGACAAGTCTTGTTGAGTATTCTCTGCCTAAAAAGGAAACAACATATTGGTGTCCATCCACCCAAGGCTATGGCCTCAAATCTCTTCCAGGGACAAACCAATTGTAGAAAGGAGCCGTTAAACTAAGAGTCTAGGAAAGAGAGCCTTGTTGCTAGGAGACCAAAGTCCCACACTCACAAACTATGACCACACTAAAATCTCCAGGTACGGTACTTAGAGCCCAATGAAAACTACTGAGCTTGACCCTCAAGAGCTATGACTTAAATCTTATATCCCTTTGACACACACTTATAGGAAGTGAGTCACCTCAAGTTGTGTACTCCCACAAAAGGCATCATACCCAATATTTAGTTCATATGAAAGGCAATGAAAAGCGTGATCTTCCTAAGGCATGGAGGTGGGAGGGGGTGATAGAGAACTGATAAGTGAGTGTATTCAGGAGAGGAGATGTATTAGGGTCGCCATATGTAACAAAAGAAGTCACTCCACTCCCAGGTCAGAAAGCTTTCACCATTTCCAGTCAGCAGGCTATGGATGATGCTGGGCACCAGTGAGCTCTGCTGCCCGTTTCCAGATGGAATGTTCATTGCATTCACCCTGTTCTTTCTCCACTACTTTACACAAAACATGCTGAAGATCGATAATAACTGTGCTTTAGCCTTAATACAATGAGAAGCTAGATCTAGATATAATGGGAAAAAGAGCGACTCAACCATAAACATAGAACCAAAACACCAGAGACTTTGAGCTGTCCCATTTTGAGGAATAGTGAATATCTATCATGCTGGTGTGAGCATGGGCACATATTTATTTGAGAAGGAGCTAAGTGTGAATGTTGAGCAGTTAAAGGGGAAAACTGTATCTAACACTTGCCTAAATCCTCCACATCCATTCCAATCTTTCCTTATTATATAATAGCAAGAGAGTTTGATTATTGACCCTGTTTCAGAAATAATTCCTGAATGGCCCAGCCAGTGAGGGTAATCTCTTCCCCCTTACTGATGATTAGTCCAAAACCCAGGGCCAAGCCGATCAGCAAATTCTTCTTCTGACAATGATTCATTCAGGGCTGAGGGTGTGACCTAAACGGTCTCCATCAGGAGTGAAAATCGGGATTTATGTTGACTTTTTGTGGAATGTTGTTTCCTCACCTACTGGACGTGAGTAGGAAGTCAGTGGGATGCAACCAAAACAAAAGATGATAGAGTAAAAATAGGGAAAGTATATCAGCCCCGATAGCCTCGTAGCATCAAGATGCTAATGACACCCTGTTTCAGACAGGAATTGGAGTCAGCTTCAAGGGACAGATAGCTGATGAATGCTAGTTTAAACACATGAAAGGGTATATGACATCTGGGCATATACAGTTCTGAGTTGATACAGTACCTATATTCTAGGCCTTGTTCTATCATTTCATTCAGCCTTCTTTAACAAGTATTTGTCTCCTTATTATCAGAAGTTAGCTGCATCAGTATTGCAATGAAGAAGAAAGGAAAAGGCAAATAACAAAATGTACATGAGTGTCGCTCTTTTAAGTAGTTTTTGCCTAACGACTTCAAAACAATTGCAACAGACACTTTATTGGCCAGAACTGTGTCATGGGACGATCCTGTGTGCATGGGAACTACAGTTTTCACAGCTGATCATATTTCCACTACTAAACAAGTGAGAATCATAGTCTTAAGGCAGACGGAAAGATTGCCATTGGGGAGGCAAACTAGCGATCACTATCACCCTCCCAAATTTATGTCTCCAGGTCAGACCTCACCTCTAGTCTCTTAACTCATATATCAAACATGTATTTTAAAATCTCCATACTTCTGGATTTCAGATACCTCAAACTGAATCCTTAAACTGAATATGTATAACAAGCTAGGAATGTCCACACACAATCTGTCCCTCTACAATGGTTAGTTTTTTGTTTGTTTCTTTTATTTTTATTTTTTTTTGTTTTGTTTTTTCATAGGGAAAGCTGACCAGGTTGATTTTGATATGAAAAAATTGATGCATCCCCCCCCCCAACTTTTGAGGGCTGTCAGCGCCCATCAAAGCTCTTATGATGGTCATTAGCTCTTATGATGGTTAATTTTATGTGTCAACTTGACTGGGTCACAAGCTGCCCAGACATGTGGTCAAACATTATACTAAGTGCCTCTGTGAGAGTATTTCTGGGTGAGATTAACATTTGAACTGATATCCTGAACAAACAGGTTGCCCTCCTTAGTGTGGGTGGGAGTTGTTCAAATCAACTGACAACGAGAATAGAACAAAAAGTCGGAATCAGAAGGAACTGCTTTTGCTGGATGTGTGAGCTGGGACAGTAGTCTTTCTGCTCTTAAGACTAGAACCTTCATACCATCAGCTGTCTTTGGCCTGGCTTGCTGACTCTAGAACTTGGTATTTCTCAGCCTCCATAGTTAAATGGGCCCCTTGCTTAAAATCAGTCCTCCCCCCTCCACCCCCACTCCCTCTCCATCTATACGGTTCTCTGGAGAGCCCCAAGTCACTGCCATCTCAGTGAAAGGTACCATCTCAGTCATTGACTGACCCTATCACTAACCGTACCTACAGAAACCTTAAAGTCATTCTCCATTCAACTTTTATGCATCTCCTTCGTCCCCTGAATTTGTCACCAGATTGAGTCAGTATACTTCCTTCCCGTGTATTTCAAATCAACCTGCTTCTCTCCATTTCTAACCACCATTCTAGTAAAGTCAATGGACTCTGGAAATTTCTGATTCCCCTGCTTCCCCTCAGTGCTTTTCAGTACAATTTGTGTGTACATTTTCCACTGATCTTTGAAGCCATAAATCAGATGTCACTCTCCTGCTCAAACCACTCCAACCGCTTACCGTTGTCATTTATCTTCCCACGGTCCACAGGGTCTCATAAAGTGGCTCACCTACACCTCTCCAACCTGATCACTCTCCCTCCTTGATCACTTTGAGTCATCTCAGGCTTCTCTCTGTTCCTCAGATTCACCAAGCCCTTTCCCCGTGGACAATTTTGTACTATCTGAATGCTCTACTTCTGCTTTCTCATGTGGCTAGTTTATTCTCATCACTTAGATCTCTCCAAATTGGCTTTGCCCATCCCCTCCAGGTAATCTTTCATCTTTTAACTTTACAGCTTTTCATAACAGTTAATCATAATCTGTAATCCCAATCTGAAATTATTTTCATTTACTGTGTCTCAAGCCCCAAGTAAAACATATGCTCCATCAGGACAAGGAATTAGTCTTTAAAGTTAGTTGATACTTCTAGGTCCAAGCACAATACTAGTTCTTAATCAATGCTCAAAGAATTTACTGAGTGATTTCATTAATTCATTCAACAAATATTTATTGAGGTCTTAGAAGGAGGTGTTCCAGGTACTAGGAATACAGCAGTAAATGAAAGGGCCAAAGTTACCACCTTCATGGCACTCACCCTCTAAGGGGGAAGCCAGAGACTAAACAAATAGCATGTCAGACGGAAAATATTTTTTTATGAAAAGCCCATTGGCATTTGTTCAGAATATTTTCTCTTTCTTAGGATTTAGAGAAGAACTAGGCGCCAAGAAAAACACTAGGAAGTTTGGCATATACCATCTTCTCCAGATAAACCCTTAGAAGGTGCAAATGCTGTCTTACATCCCGGGAAACTGACTTCCGTGTCAGTTACTCTGATATATATACACAAGAGGCTAATGGCATCTATGGACCGCTTGGGGGGAGGGGAGTACTAATCGTTTATTGACTGAGATAGTGATCAGACAGGCGAATATACAACAGCCAAACTCACTGTGAAGATTCCCCGTCTTAATTATTCCAAGGCCAAAAAAGTCAACAAGATGGAATGTGATGTGCTGAATACAAATGCCAGAACGCTAAACCAGAAGGAGGCCGGAGCTGTGTTGAGAAGAGAAAAACAGAATAAATGGGATGGCAGATTAGATTACCGCCTGTCAGCAAAGCTCGTGACAGCACTGGCCGCCAGCTGCGGAAACGCCGCAAATGAACTGCGTGCCATCCTAAACCTTCCCGCTCGGCCCCGCCAAGGCTCTTGCCAACATGCAGCTGGGCCTCTCCTGGCAAAGGGGTGGATGTCCTCTCTCAATTTATTAACAACTGCTTCATTTTGGTTGATTCTAAGGATGGAATCATCCTAACATTTTTCATAGCTGATGAAATTAATTGCTGAATTCAGACGTTGGGGATTATTTTGCCAATAATTTCTTGCCCAGATTTAAGATAATACCCATGTTCAATGTGACTGTTCACAGACTCTGATGATGACTGTGAGTCACACATTTCAGCCTCAGTATGTTACATGCTTTAAGAGGTAGTAAGTACTTGGCAGGGAATGAGTGGAAGCCAATGCAAATGGAGGCAAATCAAAGCAAATGTTACAAGTAAACAATAACAATAATGATAATAATGTTCAAACACTAAGGTTTAAAAAAACTCTCTCTCTCCCTCTGCCCCTCTTTCCTGCCTGCTCTCTCTCTCTCTCTCTCTCTCTGTAAAAAAAAACCTTTTTAAATGTTTTAATTAAAAAAATAAAAAAACTGGGCCCCTGGGTGGCTCAGTCAATTAAGGATCTGACTTTGGCTCAGGTCATGATCTCATGGCTCGTGAGTTCGAGCCCCGTGTTGGGCTCTGTGCTGACAGCTCAGAGCCTGGAACCTGCTTCAGATTCTCTGTCTCCCTCGCTCACTGCCCCTCCCCTGCTTGTAGTCCATCTCTCTGTCTCTCTCTCTCAAAAAATAAATAAACATTAAAAAAAATTTTAACTAAAAATTATTAAGTCAGGAACTTAGCAAGCACTTTGTTATGCATTATCCCAGGTAGCCCTCACAACAGTCTTGTGAAATAGCTACAATTATTTTCCCTGTTTACAATTATTTTCCCTGTTTTACAGGCCAGGATGAGACACAACTATCCAAAGTGTATACCTCTTGTTTTGGAAGATGCAACAAAGTGTTCAAAGTTCATAGCATCCTTATTTGACACTGCAAAAAAGCTGGAAATAATCCAAATGCGCATCAACTGTAGAACACACATCGTACTGCGGTACATACAGACAACGGAATAGTATTCAGCGATAAAAGGTTATGAGTGACTGATGTTATAAACAACATGTGTGAATCAAATTAAACATGCCTCACAAAAGAAGACAAACAGAAAAAACTGTACACAACACAGGATTCTATTTAAAACAAATTTTTGGAAATTCCCACTAATGCACGCTGACGAGAAACAGATCAGGGGTTGCCTGTGAAGGAGAGAAGGATTGCCAAGGATGCAAAGAAAACTTTGAAAGTGTTAAGTGTATTCATTGCCTTGACGGTAGTAGTGGCTTCACGGGTATACTGATATACAAAACATCAAATGTTGCACCATTCTGTGAGGAGTGTATTGTGGGTCTATTATACCTCCATAAAGCTGTTTCTTAAAAAAAAATAAGCCAAAACTGGCATGAAATGTCCCTGTGCCATATGATTCCCATTTCCCTTTGGCTTTGGGTGACACACGATGAGAGATCTGACCCTGTTCTAATATGGCGGGCACCTTGTGACTCTCCAAGAAATAATGGCAGAGATACTGAGAGACAGAGCATCTCAGCATCAGACTTCACCCCAGAGAGCAGTAGGAAGAGACCAAGGGCATGGAGTACCGATGCTGGGCCAGACTGTTCTGAGAGATGCTTTGGTGGGATTCTCCGGGTAATTTGCTTTGCCCCTTGCTTCCCCGGGACTGTGGAAGTGTGCCTTCATTGATTCTCCCTGAATTCACAGTTGCCAATTCCTCCCATGCCCAGAACACCACATGAATCTCAATTAAGCGCAAGTTCCTTCATGAAATATGTGGAAAGTCAAATTTTAAGTCATAAAATCATCATCTTCTGATGTTATCACACTCTATAGCTCCCCTGATTGCCACTGAGCGTGTAAGAAGAAAATCAGGAGATCTACACCTCAGACCAATTTGCAGTGCATTTCCAAAATGGCATATGCTGTCACTCTGACACTTAAAAGAGAGAGGGCAGAATGAGCCACGAACAGGGACCTGCACAGCATTAGGTATGCTGAGTCAGGGGCTGTTGAACACCAAGTGTCGTGGGTACACGCTGCAGGGATTTGGAGTTGGGTTAGCTTAGAGGCATTTTACAGTAACCAAGTACCTGCTTGTTTAAACCCTATTCATTACTGCTCTGTTCTTTTCCCATGCAATACAGCATAATGAGCCTGAACGTCAATGCTCAGAACCTGGAGGAGCATAGGAGATGTACAGAAATGCTGAAATAAGACAAGATTCTTCCGAAGGAGCTGAAAAAAACGATGGTAGCCCTCCCCCACTCCCCTCCACAAAGGAAAGCTCAGGCAAAGGTTACTTTGCTTGTGATTAAGAGTCTACACAATTAAAATTTTTAAGTGGCTGATTGAAGGATAATGTAGCAGATTTTATTCAGTCGAATATACCTCAAGGGAAATTCTGCTTTCCTTTATTACTTCTACCGTGTGCACAGATTTTCCCTTAGAAATAAAAATTAAACCTTTGCACAATTGCTTCCAAATGCATTTTCTCTTTACTCTAATAATGGTTTTCATGAAACATCTGTAGCAAATTTAAATGTTCCTTTTAAAAAATGCATAGAGTTATCAAGAAACTGCTGTAAAATATGAATATATGTAAGGCTGAATAAACATCTGTTGCTAACCATCCGTCTTCTAAGAACCAAAGAGTGCCCACTGCTCCTAGCTGTTTATTTACCTTTCAGGTGATTACCACTCTCATAAGCATTCAAGAATATAGAGACAGGGAGGGGGTGCGACAATCTCAAAAACAGTTTATTCTTTCTCTCTTTCACATGCTCACAGTGCCTTACAGCGCCAATGATAATGAGAAATTAAGATGATTTGCTGAAATCCTTAACTTCCTATCTTTTGCGGAGCTTCATTTATTTTTTGTAGGCTTTGAAATGTAAAACAGGTAGCAATAAGGGAAGGTCTGAATGCCTGCTGGGAGGTGGTTAGGTGTACCATGCCAAGGCTAACATTTGGTGAATACCTCCTACTTCCCACGGAGTTCACCCTTTAATACTGCCCTCCTTCACGCACTTGGCATGTTGTCCTCACCATTTAACAGACACCAAAATCGGGGTTTGGCAAGGGCAAGCCACCTGCCCACAGCCCGGCTTTGAGTAAGTGACAGTGTCATGAACCACACCCAGGTCTTCATAAAACAAGCGCATGTTATTTCCTAAGAGAAAAGAAAAATAAATTACAGAATATTGAACTGAAGCATTCTGACACATCGTCCACTTTTATACAGAAAAATAAGCTTGATTTATCTCAGTGAGACCAACTTTTTTTTTTAATGTTTTATTTATTTTTGAGAGAGAGAGAGATGGAGTATGAGCAGGGGAGGGGAAGAGAGAGAGGGAGACACAGAAGCAGAAGCAGACTGCAGGGTCTGAACTGTCAGCACAGAGCCTGATGTAGGGCTCGAACTCGTGAATTGTGAGTTCATAACCTGAGCGTTAGTCGGATCCTTAACCAACTGAGCCACCCAGGCACCCCTCAGTGAGACCAACTTTTAAAAAAAGTACCTCTTTAAGAATATTTCTATGCTTCAACTGTATCTAAGGTCTGCCAAGCTATTTAGTGTCCCGTGGTCTTTTTTTGCCCTGTTGGGCAGTTGATAAGGAGCCTACCCATTACTTTCCTTGTCATTGTGTCCCTGGAAATCGAGCTTGAGATTTGACTGTATTCTTTTATTCTGTCCACTATTCCATTGTGGATCTGGAAACAACACTTGGAATGTTCAGATTTTGAACAGGAGTATTTAGATTTAAAAAGATGTCAGCAGGAGTGTATGTAATGACATACAAAACCTCTTCTATAAAGTTCTAGAACTCCCAAGTCATTATCCTTTTGGATGGACTTTCTTACCCACCCACACACATTTAATTTTATACCCTCACTGCATAATACATTCATTTATTACACATACCCACTGCACATTTTCTCATTTGAGAAAGTGAGAAAATTGGCTTATTGAAAGATATCTCAAAGTTAATAACTCTATCTGAAATAAAACCTGCTTACAAAGAAGAAAAAAACGATACACGCATGCACATGCATGTACACTCGCAAATTCCCCAACTTTTGTACCCATGTCCTGATTTACCATGAAGAAGAAAAATGTTTCAAGATTGGAAAGTTTAAAAGCCAAAATGATCACCAATATACATAAATGATACCACTTACATTACGTCAACTACTGGCTCAACATTCTTCCTGTCGCTTCAACCTATCAATCCATTTAATCCTTACAAAAATCCAAAAAGATAATTCCTAATTATTTCCCCCCCCCTTTTTTTTTTTGATGTCCAAACAGAGCTAGAGTAATCAGCACAATACCATATGTAGGAAATACAGAAAACAAATCAAAACTGAAAGGGACTAGTTCTAGAGTGTGAGGGTTTTTTATGTGTCTGTAACTTTCTTCCATTCTCACTAGTACAAATACAACCTAGAACTAGTGAAGGCAGCCAGTTTTTACAATAACTAACGTTCCTGATGGAATGGTCTGTGGTATTCCAAATTATCCACACCTAAATTAGCTTTCATTACCAGCAGTACACACCTGAGTGGAATCGCACAGTAAGCCCTCCTTCTGAAAATATAAGAAGTATTAAAGTCAAAAGATGACAAAAATCTGTCTTTTATGTCTCTGTCTACTCCGTAGATTTCATTTCATGCTTCAGAAATGTACATGCCTACCGAACCCAGATATGAAAGGTAATAAGAGAACATTTCTGCTGTGAATTACTTGAAAACATGGTTTCTAAGAAAGTGTTACTTTAGTGGGAGCTTGCTCATGTCAATCCATCTGGGTTTCATTCTACCTCAGAAAGGTGATGAACAGTGTGAACATTTATTTGCTCTAGATAAGCTGAATTCTTTCAGAGTTAAGTAGCGCCCATAGACTCTCACTGAGATTTTGATGTTCTGCATGAAACTCAATGGATCCTTTGTGCTCCAGAAAAGAAACTTGTTATCAGACTTGAGAACTCCTGGCCATGCTGCCTTTGGCTATAATACCCTCTCCACCCCTCCCCCCCACCCCGGACCCCTGGGACCTACCTGTCGCCTTGAGAAACCATGGCAGGAAAAATGTTACATTCACAATGTTTTGTTGCCTATAATATTTTGCTTCATCGAAAGTTGTCCTATGTGAAAAGATTTATTTTCAAAAAGGTTGTTTATGTCTTGGTATTTGCATTCTTAAGTACTCACTACGAGCAAGGTATTACATTAGACACTATAAATAATAACAAGGATATAACAACAAATCAAACACAGCTTCTTTCTATTGAACTCCAAAATTACATAATTAGGATAAAGGAAACATTTATATATCAAATATTTGAGCTGGAAATAATTTTTAAAATCGAATTATCATAGACAAAGAAACTAGTTTAGGGGCACCTGGGTGGCCTCAGTAGGGTGTGTCTGATTTCTGGTTTCTTTTTTTATTTTTATTTATTTTTTATTCTTTTATTTTTTTAATATTTTTTATTTATTTCTGAGAGACAGAGAGACAGTGTGAGCAAGGGAGGGTCAGAGAGAGAGGGAGACACAGAATCCGAAGCAGGCTCCAGACTCCTAGCTAGCTGTCAACACAGAGCCTGTCGCGGGGCTCAAACCCACGAACTGTGAGATCATGACCTGAGCCGACGTCAGGTGCTTAACCGACTGAGCCACCCAGGTGCCCCTGATTTCTGGTTTCAACTCAGGTCATGATCTCATGGTTTGTGGGATCCAGCCCCATGCCAGACATTGTTTTGACAGTGCATAACCTACTTGGGATTTTCTCTCCCTCTCTCTCTGCCCCTCTCCTGTTCATTCTCTCACTCTCTCTCTCTCAAAATAAATAAACTTTAAAAAAAAATAAACTAGTTTAACTAGAGAGGAGAAAAAACCAACTCGACATAGTAGCATGTTATCTGGGGCACCTGGACAACTCAGTTGGTTAAGCATCTGACTCTTAGATTTGGCTCAGGTCATGATCTCACCCAAACATGAGATCAAGCCCCACATCAGGCTCTGTGCTGACAACTCAGAGTCTACTTGGGATTCTCTCTCTCCCTCTCTCTCTGCTCCTCCTTCGCTTATGCCCTCACATAAAATAAGTAAACATTTTTTTAAAAAAAAATAGTGTCCTCTCTGCTTTGACATGGTGCTGGCCACAGGCCTGAGCTATTTCATTTATTCCTAACAACACACCTATGAATTAACTCTTGGTATTTCCATCTTATAATTAGAAAATTATATGAGTAGCCCCCCGTTGCTGGCTGATCACAACACTAAAGTAGGTGGCCGGTCTCCTGGCCCCGAGGTCATTGGACTTTTAACATTCCACTCCACTTTGAAGAACTCTTTGGGACTGGGACATGAGAGAATATACACTTTTGTTTTAGCAGGATGCCTGACAAGGCTAAACATCTCCCAAATAAGAGCTGGTGGTCATGGCAACCGTGGTAGCAGAACCGGAAGTAGATCAAGCCAGTATCTAAGTAACAAGTAACCACCAGGATGAACCAGCCAATCTCTGCTCTCTCTTCCACACAAACGCTAAAGGTCAGACTTCTCACTGCCAGTGCCTTTTCTTCATATGTCCCTTTCTTCCTTATCATGTTGTTTGCATGAAACAATTCTCATTCTTTTCTTCTTCCTACCTCATCTCTTCCCAACCCACCTGATAGCTTCTGCCCGTAGCGACCGAGGTATTCCTCCAGAGATTCTACAATAACAGCTTGAAGGGTTTGAAATTATCTAGGGCTCAACAAAGGTGGGGCTGTTCTGGGTCTTGCCTCCACCTAAATTAGTTTAAATTCAGCTCCTGAACACAGAAATAAGTTTTAACAACACTGAGTCCGCCTCGAGGTTCTTTCTTCAGTATTATACAGAAATTACTGGAGATGAGGGAAATATGATACAAAGAAGTAAAATAATTTATTTTTTATGAAGTTTCCCTAATAGCGTGGCTGCTGGAAAAACAAAAACAATTTTCATAATAAAGTCTAGCTGTTGTGCATAATGACATATCCCCTCCCAATGAGCACTGAGTGTTACATGTAAGTAATGAATCACTAAAGTCTGCTCCTGAAACCACTAATACCCTATATGTTAACTAACTTGGATTTAAATAAAGTGTTTTTTTTTATTTTTTTTAATGTTTTATTTATTTCTAGGCGAGAGAGACAGCGTGAGTAGGGAAGGGTCAGAGAGAGAGGGAGACACAGACTCTGAAAAAGGCTCCAGGCTCTGAGCTGGCAGTCAGCACAGAGCCCAACATGGGACTCGAACCCACGAACCGTGAGATCATGACCTAAGCGAAAGTTGGACGCTTAACCGACTAAGCCACTCAGGTGCCCCTAAATAAAATGTTTTTAAAAGAAATGAAAAGAATCAAACAAACAAACAAAAAGAAATATCCCCTACAAAACAGTTGGTCTTTCCTGGGATGCCAAAATACAGATTTTAACACCTAAAAAATAACTCATGGCTTAAAGGAAGGAATTCATTCCTGTTTTTAGCTTCATATTCTCTCAAGGTCAGGAATCCAACAAGACAGTATTATCCGTTCAAAATGTAATCTGGACCTCTGATGACCACTAACTTTTACTTCCTAGTATAAGCAAGGGACTTAGATCCATGAAGTCAATACATATAGTAGCATTCAACCACGGCAGTCCTCGGCAATCACTCAATTCATTGAATGAAGCGATTTGTGTCAGACTCATATGGCTTAGATTTATTTACACAGATTAAACCATTGAGGGTCATTTGATGTTCAAGCCTTATTCTGAGGATGGCAGAGAATTCAGGAATGCTGAATCAGAAAAGCCAGCCCCGGGGACTAATTCTCAAGAACCAGGGAAACATGTATCTGCTTTGTCGATTTCCATTTAGGCAGAAGTAGAGGTTACCTTACCAGATGCTCTAGACACTAGTAATGAACATGCATTTCTCCCTATGAGTTTTGTAATAAATTCAGAGAAGGTCCAGCTCTGACACCCAAAAGGCAGCAACATTGTATCACTGACAACATGCTATTAGCAGCCATTTTCACTTACTAGGCTTATACTGGGGTCGCTTACTTTTTTTTATTGTGTCTTCATAGCATTTTCCAGTTGGAACTAGAGAGCTGCATTTTTTGTGGAGGCATTATCCTTTTTCACTCAAAGTATAACAATAGCTTCTCATGGATTCTGTGCATTAAGGGACTCAACATCACACTGGAGTATTGTTTTCCCAACCAGTTTCCGGACAATACAGCAATATGCTCGGAGTCTAATAGAACTGTCCATTCTCCCTTTCTTCATATAAATAAACATATATATCATATACATTTAATATGTATGTAATATATAAAATAAATGAACATATATATTTAAAGGTTATTTATTTTCAGATAGAAAGAGCGAGCAGGGGAGAGGCACAGAGAATCCCAGGTGGGGCTCAAACTCATGAGCCATGAGGTCGTGACCTGAGCCAAAACCAAGACTCAGGCACTCAACTGACTGAGCCACCAGGCGCCCCACCTTCATCCTCTTTTTCAAAGAGCTTCCTCACAAAGGACTACCCAAAAAAGTACCCATCCCCATGTCACTCACATAGGCAATCCTACCCAATGTACCTATGGACAATTTTTTCCAACATCCCCTTGTCCAAGCCCTCCATTCCCACCTCTGAATCTTCTCCATGGGGTACTTGCAATAAAGGACCCAATAACATTTTCTTTCTTTTTTTTAAAATATTTTTATTTATTTCTAGGAGAGAGAGAGAGACAGCGTGAGCAGGGGAGGGCCAGAGAGAGAGGGAGATACAGACTCTGAAACAGGATCCAGGCTCTGAGCTGGCAGTCAGCACAGAGCCCGACGCGGGGCTTGAACCCACGAACCGCAAGATCATGACCTAAGCGAAAGTCGGACGCTTAACCGACTAAGCCACCCAGGTGCCCCCCCAATAACATTTTCTTAAACCCCTTTAGATGCCTGGTTACACTATAACTCAGGTACTTCATAAATAACATGTTTTGATGTAAGGCTTAAATGTTACAAGTCAGTGGGTAGCTGGCCAAAGAGAAATGATGTTCTGAAAGGAGAAGGAAAGAAAGGAGGGAGGGTGGCAGGGAGGGAGGAAAGGAAAAGAGAAAAAGACAGATTTGGTAGAAATTAGAGGTGAGCAAAGAGAAATGGCTTTAATCACCGGAAGGAGGAAGGCAATAACTACAAGAAAGAGATACCCAGACCGCTTAGAGAGCTGTAACTTGAGACAGGCTGACTTCACTCACTTCAGCAGAGAAATTCTCCAACACAGAACAGTATTTGTCTACTAAACTGGATAAAGATCATACAGCAGATACTTGCCAATTTTCAGAAGACTTGCTTACATTTGGGGAATTCCCCACATTATAAGTCCCAATAGGAGACAGGACCAAATTCCAGACAGATGCTGAAAATTCTTGGTAGGGTATGAGCATGTGCCCTCGGCCATAACTTTGAAATTGGAAGGCAGTGTGCAAAGATACAGAATCTATGGGGAATTCCCACCGGTGTGGAAGGGAAGTGAACACACCAGCTTCTAAGGCAACGAGGGCAGGGAGACACACAGCAGGTGTAACACAGAGAAGGCAGCGCCCATTTTCTTCTGCAATCAGCCCACCTGGTCTGTTTTGCAACACTGTCTTGGGCATTTTTTTTCCCTAGCTACAGAGCCCTAAACTTGTTTTCAAGCCCTCCTCTTGATCCTGTAACTGACCCAGTATTCTTTTATAAAATTACTTTTCTGCCTAAAATAGTCCAACCGAGGGAGTATAGAAGTCTGAATAGGAAAGGGTTAACATTAGGCAGGGAAAGATGAAGGACCTTCAGGGAGGCAGACTGCAGCTGCAAGTGGGAGGCTGAAGAAGCAGCAGGGGTTGGGGGGGAAGGATAAACATATTCCAGACCCGCCTGGGCTGGGTGCCATGAGTGGAATCTCACAAACTTTCCAATAAGGGCCCAATAAAAAGTCAGGGACAGAATCCTCACCGGCTACCCATTTGGGACCCCTCTCACTCTTGAGAGCTTTGTGTTTTCCCCCAATAAACTCTATCGCTTTGCTCACACTCTGTTGTCCACGAGATTCATCCTTCAACTCCATAAGAGAAGGACCAGTGTCTCTCCCACCCTCCTGTAGAATTTCACACATGATGTCTATGAAATATACATATAAAATTATATCTGAAATATATATATAGTCATTAAATTCCCCACTCTAGCATAACAGATTTCTGTCAAATTCCCATGAGCTTACAACTAGCTAGAAGGGAATAACACCACTACTACTACCCAACCCCCCTATTTTACAGATGAGGAAACCAATACCCAGAAGAGTTCAGGAGATCACCAAAGGACAGCCACCTAAGAGAGCGGAGTAAGGACTAGAATGATTTCTAGTTAAAGGCTCTTCCCACCACACCATGCTGAAAGCACCTTGGTTTACTGGACATGGTATGTCTGTTACAGATCACTTTTGTATTGATTGGGTTTTGTTTAGTCTTAAGAAAGATCATTCTAGGTCAGTATTTGGTTGATTTATCTGCATTTTGTTATCTGTTAACGTATTAGTATTGAGATAGACCATGATGAGGACTGCAGAGAAAGGTAGTTAACTAAGAGAAAGGACTCAACAGAGTGAGGAAAGGACGAGTAAGGATATGGCAAGTGAGTTTATGCTATAACACTCCCTGGTGTGGAAAACACACTTCTAAAAAATATTTTTAATGTTTATTTATTTTTGAGACAGAGAGGGAAACACAGACTCTGAAACAGGCTCCAGGCTCCAAGCTGTCAGTACAGAGCCCAACATGGGGCTCCAACTCGCAAACCATGAGACCATGACCTGAGCCAAAGCCAGATGATTAACTGACTGAGCCACCCAGGTGCCCCTTGTAAAATATACTTAATTAAAGCAACATCCTTTAGAGGGGTGCTGCTTAGCTGGCTTTGCTGCTCTGGAGCCCCACAGACATGTTTCCATAATAGTTAAAATATTTCCTCAACTCTGGACCACGTGAGGAAAACAAAAGGGTTTGTGGAAAGGAAATGAACTCAGTATACAATGAGAACTACCTACTTGTACAATTAACCTAAATACGAGAATAGGTAGCAAAGTTTTTCCATCAAGCCAAGCATCAATTTCTAACTCTTTGGTGCTTTCCAACAGTTTATAGGTAACTTGGATCAGTTTGAAACACTTTTCCTTCTTGAATTGTCCAGTGTTGTAGATGTTCGTCTACATGTGAATGCACCTTTGTCTCACGCTGCTTTGGCTTTATGTTGTCTTCATATATCAGGGCCATAACTTTTTTTGTAAAATAAACTACCCCTCTCTCTGCCTACTAATTGCTGAAATTCTTTGTGAAATACTGATACTCCAACAGGATTCCTCAGGAGATCTTCTGCTCTCCAACATACTTTACAAAATGCAGGGCACTAATACACTACCTACTTTCTCTGGAATGGCTTCACTGACCTGAGCATTTTGTGCTCTACCTAATCTACATTTTATATATTTTTTTTGTTTTTCATTTTCTGGCATGATAGTGGAGAGTCTTCCTTCCTAATCATTCTTTGACAAGTAGCCTACCTTTCTCGTTAGAATCCAAGTTGAAATCAAATTCACTACTGTGCAGAATTGCGGACTTCACACACACACACACACACACACACACACACACACCAGTTCACATCCAATATCAAATGGCTTGCAAAGCCAAAACAGGGAGCCTACATGTTAGCACATGCTTTATCCCACATAGCTTTTGAAACTCAACCTTTTCTCTAAGCAGAAGGTATTTAGTCGTATTTCCTTGAGAAATCCAATGTTAATGACTTCCCCGTCTCTTCCAAAACAAAGCTGAACTAACAGTTCACTTCTAACATACTTTAAAATTACTCCAAATTATCTACACTATAAAGGATCTATTGTATGGTTTATCCAAACTATAAATAATCTAAAAATGACACATCCGGGGTTTTATAATGCATTACCTTTCCGAAACCAGATTACGGCATTAATTATATTTGGCTTCAGCAAATATTAACATTTCTTTACGTGTCTTAAGCCCAAACATCTAAGGAAGAGACTTGAGTGTAAGCCCCAGAGAATGCCAAACTTAAAGTTTAAAGCACTCACAATAACTTACAGAGCACTTAACCCCCACAGGAGAGGTCAACTTTAAGCCAGCATTTTCTCCATCCTCTAGGTATGGTGGTCCGTCCCTTCTATCTCGACTTAGATGATCCTAGCTAGCCTTGCTTGGGGCATAGTCCTTGATAGGCAGGGCCACATAAACTGCTTTTAAGGATACATTTGAGGGTATCAAAGTAGATAATCAAGGCCTGGAAATGCTATTATGTTAACAGCTGCAACACCAACCCTCTCTGAGTAGTTCACTTCCTGTCTTCTTTTGACTGAAGTCTAAGGGTCCAAATGTTTAAAGTCTGGAAGGTGGGAGGGGGGCAAAGGGAGGCAAAATTACATTCACAGCAAGATTCCTGAAAACATCAAAACACTGTCTGTTCTTGCCTTTTGTGAAGTCGGCCCCTCAGCTATTTGTTCAGGCTTCCCTACCAACTTCATGATGAATGAGGTTTTCCAAGGGCTTTTCCACACAGCACTGTTATTTCACTGGGGTTCGGTGAGTACTTTAAACAGATGAAGACAAAGAAAGCCAGCCATATAATTCAGTGTCTGATTGCTTTTCCACATGTCAGCGGTGAAAAGTACAACTATGCCTTGAGCAGCTCTGAGTGGCTGCCTGATTGAATCCAGTAAAGGCTGATACATTTTGGAATGCTCTTTCAACACAAGAAAAATAGCATCTAGATGGAATACTGCACCAACGAGCTTTGCACCTTACAAGAGAAACCTACAAATCAGGGCTTTTCGCCACAGGGCATGAAGGAGGAGAAGGGCATTTCCCCACCCCTTCTCCAGGCCACATCGTCAACATCTGGAGGGCAAGAGCTGACCCACATGTTTTTTTTTAACTTCAAATGATTTTTTTAAAGCACGGACTGCAATTACAGCATGTAAGCAATGGGGTGTCAATTTAGAAGCAAATCAATTTCAATAGTGTTTCCAGGAACAAAAGTTTAAAAGATATCATAAGAATGGACAGAAAGAGTTTTTTCTTCTTTAATAACACATTTTTTACTGGCTGGAGAAAGAAAAGTCTCCTTGTTTCTCTCCACCTTTCCTGGGACAGGGTGAGAAAGAGACACAGTACTAAGGTCCATATGGGCTATGCCTTTAAAGCTCAAGTAACTTCTCTGCCTCTACAAATAAGAAAATCTGATCATACCAAAGCAAGTTGACCATAAATAAGGGATAAAGAAGAGGATCAACCCTAGGGATACAAGGTAGCGAAAAGGAGAAGAGGGAAGCCCTGGATTGAATATTGAGTCACCTCCATGACTCAGCTATAGAAACATCACCTCTTGGCACCTCAAAACCTTCCCTGGAGGGTAATCTTTACTTATCTATTGCTTGGAAGAGTTAGTGTAAAAGGCTTTAAGAACACATCCATGAATAGAAGCTTTCCGTAGGACTCCGGGCACAGTATATTCCATACAGCTAAATAACAACAGCTCACAGTAAAATTACACATAATCAATAGTCTGTCCACTGATCCAAATACCCCAGGGGCCCATTTCTGAAGATTTTATTGCATATATATTCCTGGCATGTGTATGGTAGAGCCTATTGATTCACACACAGCTGTTTTTCTCCTGTTAGGGCATGATTATTTTCAAGTGTTTTACTAGAACAGATGTTTTAAGAGCATGCTGAGTACACGTCTTTCCTCAACTTTTTTATTTACAGACACAGCAGATTGCCACGCTGCTGTCCTTTTGATACTGTGGGGGCAGGGGTACAATCAGCAATGTCAGTTTCCTTCAACACTGTTAAGCAGAGGCACTTCTGATTCCCTCCCCACAATCACTGCTGGCAGGGACCCTCTCTGTCCCTCTATCACTTGTTCATCCTCTGATCCCTTCTCCCATTAGACTGTTTGAACTTGGTTCTTCCACACTGAGACTTTTTAAGCTGGAGCAAACGGAATATACCAATGTCCTATATAGAATGCAGTTTTCTCTGTTGGGCTTGTACCTGCTCCAAATAGTTGAATTTAGATAACAGCTTATTTCCTGAGAGTCAACATGTACTTCTGCTTGAACCTACTGCAAAGTCAATCCCATATTGGTGCTACAAAAATCTGTTACCATGGAAAATAATATTCCGCCACACATTAATCAAAGAGCCTGCCAACCTTGTCGATTTTGCATCAGCAGAAGGTACATAGCCCTAAGTGGAAAAGTTTTCCCACCTAAAGAACATGATTTCAGGTCTTTCAAGCACAGAATACAGATGGATTTGTGTTTTTCATAGGATGTTAAATGATTCTCCAAATCTTAGTAGGTAAGTAAAGGTATTTTTCTGACCCTCCCTCCTTACCAGTGTATAAACTGCTTCTTTTGGGATTAACACAATTGTTCGAGCGACTTTAGAATTTTTCTAAATTTAGAACCTTTGAGGTAGCTCACCCGAGGTAAGAAGAGAATGATTATCCTTTTCAATTCCTCTCTGCCCATATAGGCATGGGCTTCTTCTTCACAGTACTTAAATTCAGTACAACTTTATTCTTTCCACAACTTCATCTTCAATTCAGGGCTTTAGGAATTGCCAAATGTCACATTCAAATGGCCATTTCATGTCAACCTCCCTTTCACAGGAAACCAGTCATCTCACAGTCAATAGCTCAATCAATATGAAGAGAGTTTCGGTTATAATTTATGTACTCCACTATGTGCTAGGGGCCTTGGGGGTAGGAGACACGGCCATTTTCTGGTAAGAAACACGTTCAATCGATTGTTGGACAAAAAGAGACTTCTTCAGAGGACAGCACCAAGGACACTAGGGAAATAGTCATTTTCTCTCCACAAAAGTGAATTAACCCACTTTGAGGAAGAATATCTATACAAGGGGACCTCTCTTTTCCCCTCTCATTTCACTGAATACTTTTGAATGAGAAGGAAGGACTAGCATTGGCAAAGACAAATGTTAATTATCAAAATAGTGTAACAAGCTAGTAAATAAAATGTTTGCTGAGATTCTGGCATGCCCACTAAAGCATCAAAGCTGAGGACATGGAGGGGCACCTGGGTGGCTTAGTCGGTTAAGCGTCCAACTCTCGCTTAGGTCATGATCTGGTGGTTCGTGGGTTCGAGCCCCGCGTCAGGCTCTGTGCTGCCAGCTCAGAGCCTGGAGCCTATTTCAGAGTCTGTGTCTCCCTCTCTCTCTGACCCTCCCCTGCTCATGCTGTCTCTCTCTCTCTCTCTCTCTCCTAGAAATAAATAAAAATATTTATTAAAAAAAAAAAGCTGAGGACATGGAGAAATTCCTCCTTCTAAGAACAGATGTTATAGTGTTCTTTAAGGTGCTAGAACTTGCCTATCAGTGGCCATCTCTCACTTCTAGCCCATGAAAGAGAAGGCTAGAGATCCACTAAAGAGTTTATTTGAAGGGAATTTATAGGGTTCCTGGGTTGCTCAGTAGGTTAGGTGTCTGACTCTTGGTTTTGGCTCAGGTCATGATCTCATGATTCCATAAGACCAAGCTTGGCATCACACTCTGTGCTCGCAACGCAGAGCCTGCTTGGGGCTCTCTCCCTCTCTCTCTCTCTCTGCCCCCATCTCATTCACACACTCTCTCTCTCAAAATAAACAAGTAAGCTTAAAAAATAATTATATAAATGAATAAATAAAGGGACCTTACAGAAGTGGAGGTGCTGGCATCATGCTACCCTCTACTTCCCATAAGTGCTTGAGCTGTAAGAAGGGATGTAAGGAAGTGGCTTCTCCCAGCAGAGAGCTCCTTGGTGAGTACATCAGAGGCCAACCCTACGCCACCCCTGAAGTTGAGTGCAAAGAAATTCTAAACATAAATCCCCAGATTTGGGGGAAATTCATGAAGTAGAGACTACAGGCAATGTCATGAGCCTATAGAAGCATCAGTACAGGAAGCCATCTATGGCAAATGGCAGCGACAAAAACAATCATCCCAGGGCAAAAAGGGGGCACAGCATTTGTTCACACTTGAATAGAAACAAATTTGCCATTTCTGCGGCCAAGCGACACCTTGAAGAGCATGAAAGGTCCAAAGGGGTCTCACCTAGGAAAGCCAACTGTAGCAAAGTGCCACCAACAGGAGGCATCAACAGTATACAGTCAGGGTCAGGGATATATGAGGAAGGGTCACTATTTTCATTCATCCACAAAAGGGGAGAGTAGCAGGTGGAGGCGGAGAGAGGGAGGTACGAGTTAAGTCAGCATCGATGCAGCAGAAAGCTATAGGCAAGAAGTGGAAAACAACTCAAACCCTTGTAGGTGTCCGTGTAGGTCAGCATGGTCATTGGTCAGCAGTTAATCAGTTCTGTTTAAGAAAACACCATACGCTGGGTGGCTTAAACAACACAAATGTATTTCTCACGGCTCTGGAGGCCAGGAAATCCAAGATCAAGGTGCCAATCAGTTTAGTTACTGGTGAGAGCTCTCTTCTTGGCTTGCAGATGACCACCCTGTCACAGTGTCCTCACAGGGTGGAAAGAGAGAGGGAGCTCTCTGATGTCCCTTCTGAGGCAGGCACTAATCCTATCATATTAGGGCCCCGTCCTTATGACCTCATTTAACCTTAATGAGGTTAAATGAGGTTAAAACAATTCAGTCCACAGCAGTTTAACTAAAAAAAAAAAAAAAAAAAAAAGACAATAAAAAGGCATCTAATGAGAACAAAAACCATATGCAATTTCTACCCACATACAAAATATCTTAAACTAAACAGGCAGGGAGAAAAGTATAGGATTTTGTGCTTAAATCTTCTCTAAGGAAAGGAAATGGTAAATTATCTACAAGTGAAAAAACGTGCCAGAAGGGAAATGCATTAGAAAAGCAGGTCACAATGAGGAAAAGAGGAAAAAGAAACAAGAAGCATGAGCTTACTGTGTTCATAGGAAACTATATGACTAATTGAATACATATGGAGTCTATGGTTGATTTATGGTGGGAAATAAATTTAAATATAAATGCCATGTTAAAATTGATGTAGGATCTTAAACTTTAAAACTTTGAGATTGTAGAATGCATAAGTATGTAGGAAAGTTTAAAATAAAACTGACTTGAAGAAAGAGAAATTATAGAAAGGAAGAATTTAAATGTGCATGTACTGCATTTATAAGAACCTGATTTATAACCAAATATTTGAGGAAAATGTGTTGGCTTGCTTAAAAGAATAAAAGAAAATTTAAATATACTAGATAAATGGGCTGGTTATTTATTATTAACTCTAAAATAGTTTGTGCTTCTTAAAAGGAAAAAAAAAACTACAGTGACATATGAATTTAAAGCAATAAAGTTCAAGATGGTAGAATCCGCGTATGCCTTTGCCTCTTCTCCTATGAAACTCATTAAAATGGCAGTTAAAAAAGACACAAGGAAGTAAATTCATAAAAGTGCTGAGAACATATGGGACATCAATGGACCAGATATTTCTGCAGATTTCTGGATGACAGAGTAGGGAATAGAATGGTACTATGTATACATGAAAGCAGAGGGAGCCATCACTCAAACCATGATCAGGAGGGAGGGCTGAAGTGGGAAGTTCATTGTGGAATTCTCCAGAAAGAGCAAGTAAAAAGAGAAGGAGGACCGATTGCCAAAATTTTTAAATGCAATAAAACAGATAGAAAAGAAAGTTGAGACATGCTTCGAACTATAGAGCACAGAGGACGAAGAAATTGAAAATGTGAGCAAAAAGATAAGAGACATATAAAATCAATCCAGGCTGGCCAGCATCTGATTAGCAGAAATCCTATAAAAAAGAAAACAGAGGTACAAAGGAAAAGATTCCATTTTACCCTGATGAGTGGCCTGGGGGCATATAATAGAATCCAAAAGAAAAGAAATAGAATCCTAGCACACTGCAGGTCTTGACAATAAAAAATAATTACATACTTATAGTAATATAAAAGATTGATTATTTTTAGCCTCAAAGGCAACAAACATAGGCAGAGAGTACCGAAAGTATGGTTGTAATTGCAGAACAGAATGTAAATGTTATCAACCTTGACAATATAAAAGCAAAAATTAAATTGAAGGAACGTGGGAAGAAAAATATGTGAAGAAGAGGCACGGGAAATGGGGAAGGGACTAATGTTTTCATCCTAGAGCAAAATCAAGTCAACTGACTAAAGTAAAGGGAACAAGAGAGAGGATTATCGATATATTTTCTAAAGTTATAAAAAGAACCAAAAGTAAAACTAAAAATACTAATGTAACTCCAAAGTTAAGTAAGAAGGTAAGGGAGCCAAATCATCCTCTCTTACAGCAGGGAGTAAGAGAAAACTGTCCAACGTCATTAAAGTGAGAAAGGGGGGCTGATGATTTTTTTTTTCCAATAACTACCAGAATTTCTTTTCATGCTCTCTGTCTCTCTCCATCTCTCTGTCTCTCTGTCTGTCTGTCTGTCTCTCTCTCTCTTTTTCTTTTTTAGAGAGAAAAAAAGAGCATGAACAGTAGAGGGAGAGAAAGAGAGAATCCCAAGCAGACTCCATGCCCAGCACAGGGCTCAATTACTCATAACTTGAGTAGAAATCAAAAGTCAGACACTAAGCTGACTGAGCCACCCAGGCGCCCCCTAGAACTCCTTTGTAAGGGTCAAAAGAGACACTGGTGGAGATAAGCCTGGGAGCGTGAGGAATAGAGCAGAGTGATTTCCCTCCTCAACATAAACTTGTCTGATTTCTTACTTTGGGTTCACATCACTTGGACAAAAAATAAATAAATAAGAACAAATTCACCAAAACTTAAGTATTAAGCCAATGTCAACTGTCTCCAGTTTCCAAATGCTGAGTGAAGTCAAGATCATGGCCTGGAGTGGGAAGCAGATTTTAATCTTGAAAGAAACTGACTGAAGAATAAAACAGCCAATGTAACTCAACAGACATGTATGGGAACTAAAACCAAAAACATCTTGTATCCTAGAAATACTGAGGCATAGGAGCACATGTACCCCAATGTTCATAGCAGCACTCTCCACAATAGCTAAAACATGTAAAGAGCCTAAGTGTCCATCAACAGATGAATGGATCAAGAAGATGTGGTTTATCTATACCATGGAATACTACATAGCAATGAGAAACAATGAAATCTGGCCATGTGTAGCAACATGGATGGACCTTGAGGGTGTTATGCTGAGNGACAAATATCATATGTTTGCACGTATAGGAGGATTAGGAGGAACTTGACGGAGGAACAAGGGGGAGAAGAAGGGTGGAAATGGTGGGGGAAAGGGAGAGAGGCAAACCATGAGAGACTCTTGAATGCTGACAAAAACTGAGGACTGATGGATGTGGGGGGGAGGGGGGGATGGGCATGGAGGAGGGCACTTTGGGGATGAGCGCTGAGTGTTATGTAGAAACTAATTTGACAATAAACTATTTAAAAAAAAAAAAAAAACCATCTTGTATCCTGTCTCCTTTCTCTCTCTCTGTCTCTCTCTGTCTCTGTCTCTTTCTCTCCCTCTCTCTCTCTCTCTCTCTCTTGCACGCATGCATGTTCACTCTCTCTCTCTCTCTCTCTCACACACACACACACACACACGCAGAAAGCCAACAGAATTTGCACATATGATTGTGCTCCTATACCTACTGAGACACAAAATACACAGTAATGATTACTTCTTCATAGATTCAAATAATACATTCTTGGATAAAAATTCATTCAGACTGACAATGAGTCTTGTGTTCAAAGACACAAAATGTGGAACAGATGTCAAACATTTTTTATCAGCTTTCCCAAATAAAATTTTCAAAATAGGGAAATACCCCAATCAGGGTACACCCCCAAGACATCTGATTCAACCAAAGTGTGAGTTAGCAAAGTTTTTCTTTCTAAAACATTTTTTAATGTTTATTTATTTTTGAGACAGAGGGTGACACAGAATTCAAAGCAGGCTCCAGACTCCAAGCTATCAGCACAGAGCCCGATGGGGGGCTCAAACTCATGACCCGTGAGATCATGACCTGAGCTGAAGTCGGAGGCTTAACTGACTGAGCCACCTAGGTGTTCCAGCAACCTTTTTCTATGAAGGATCAGCTCATAAATATTTTAGGCTTTGTGGCTCATACTCAACTCTGCCATTGTAGCATGAAAGCTACTGTGGACATTACACGCATGAATGTATGTGGGTATGTTCCAATAAAACTTCTTTATAAAACAGGCTGTGGGCAGTATTTGGCCCATGGGCTAGAGTTTGCCCACCACTGAACAGAAGGATCAAGGACACTAAGACATTTTCTAACTATTAACAGAAAAGCACATAGTCCATAATTGAAATCACTTGTGCTACCAATATAATAACAAACAATATCCCATCAATTATTACTAGATGTTAACTCCTGAGGTTCAAATGCATTTTGAATAAGCTCTGGTTGAAAGAGTGCTAAAGCATATCCATTCCATTCCTCTTTCCTTCCCATTATTCAGACAACAATAAAATAAAAACAATGATAAAGTTGGCTCTGCTGGTAAGGGTCCATTTTAGAAAGCTAACGTACTCGATCTCCTATTTCTCCATCAAATTGAGAACCCTCAGTAGCTTTAACTGTCTATTCCTTTGTTACATATGAAAATATTGTCAAAGGAAAAACTGTGCTACTCTCTCAAAAGCAGTTGGCAAGAACACCTAGCTTTAGATGGCTCATGATGTTTAGTGTTTCAAATAATAACATTAGGTAAACATAAAGACTGGCACCTGGTGGGGTGCTTGGGTGACTCAGGTGGTTTAACATGTGACTCTTGATCTCAGGGTCCTGAGCTCGAGCCCCTGGCTGGGCTCTGAGCTGGGGTATGTGCTGGGCTCTGAGCTGGACTCTAAGCTGGGCTCCAAGCTGAGTGTGAAGTCTACATTTTTTTTACATTTATTTTTGAGAGAAAGAGAGAGAGAGAGAGAGAGGTAGTGACAGAGAGGGAGATACAAAACCTGAAGCAGGCTCCAAACTCGATGCTGTCAACACAGAGCCCGCAGCAGAGCTCAAACTCACCAACTGTGAGATCATGAGCTGACCAGAGTCCACGCTTAACCAAGTGAGCCACCCAGGCACCCTATGCTGATAGAAAAGAAAGAAGGAAAAAAAGACAGAGAGAGAGAGAGAGAGAAAGAAAGAAAGACCAATTAGCATCTGGCAAGGATATTGACGGCTTCCTGAAAACTAAATAAAAGCAAGATTCAAATATCAAATCAGCTTTTGCATGAAAATCCTGATTATATTTGTGATAGCTGTTGAGCAAAACAGGGTCCCAAATAAAATTTTAGATAGCATTAATGATATGACCAAAAAGGATGAAAAATCCAAGTAACATGGAAAAGCACATTTGCTATGTGACAAAAAAGGAAAAAAAAGTTAACAAAGACTATCTTCCAACCACACAAAGAAATCCTCAAAACTGACCCGGGCAGTTCCTATCAGATATGACATGATTATAATTACAATGTCCAAGTGCAAAGAGGGGAAAAAAAACCTTACAAATCACAGTGTTTCCAAGGTTGAAGGAGATTGACAGCAATAACCCGTGGCACATATACAAGAAATTTAATTCTAACTAAAATGAATGTTGCACAACAGTGGAAGACAGGTTTGGGGAAAACGTATTTTGTTTTGTGTTTTGTTTTGTTTTGGCAGCTTTAGAGAAAAAGAAGCTCAGAAACACCCACTAAGCACACACCTCAGTACCCACGAGCATGGACACAAACAAAGCCAGGGAGTCTTCTGCAGATTCAGTAAGAAGATTTTTATAAATGATCAGTTCTCTCTGCAGCCTCTCCAAATCCTTCCTAGGCAAAAGATATGTCCCAATATGAACCAGGAGAAAAATATATGATCCACACACAAAGCTTATTTGTTCCACTCCTGCCACAGTCGTCACAGATACCTTTTAATCAACATGCAAATGAGGCATGTTTCCCTGCAAAATTACTGGTTCCTTATGTAATTTTAGCATTAAAATAATAGTTGGCACCTAAAAACTATCCCTTAGCCCAAAAGCTTTCAACATCTGAAAACTGTATGAGCTCTACTCAGCTGAGCATACACACACTTTATAAGACATAGGAAAGACCACCATTATAAACAAAGGCTTCGTTTCCAAGGGGAAAAAAATGCAACGGAGAAGTATGTCTAGAAGAACACCAAGTCCCCTTTCTTGTCAGCGCTGCCTTTGCTCACTGTGTTCAGGCACACATACTGTCCTATGAAATGACCCACATTCTTGATATTTCTTGAATCAAAAATGGCCCTTATCAAAGTCTGGGGTGACTAGTTAACAATCAGAGATACTATTTTGACCAAAGCTATCAATGACCATGAAAGGACAGTGTGTTAGCCCTTCCTAAACAACAAATGCATTTAAGAGGAAACCTCCATGCTGTGGGCTGGTGGCATCCTGTGGGTCCTCTGACTTTGTCCAAGGGACAAATCCTTAAGCATCCGTAGAGTCACACCATCTATTCCATTTTCTAGCTCCTACACATAGACCAGTAAGGTCCATTTAAATGGACTAATCAGTGTCAACTCTGTTTGGTGATTCAGATGTGATCTGCTGTGCCTTCAAGAACCTTATAATGGGAACTTAGAGAGGCAAGATAAGCCAAATATGTTAAATGGATAAAGGACACATTATTCATATTTTGTGTAATCCTACAGCTATCTTTTTCTTACAGCCTAGGTACTAGGCTCTGAAAAGCACACGAGTAAAAGGAAAAGGGTCACACATTGATGACCCAGAAAGAGATACAAAGTATAAAAGATTTCAAACAAAAGGGAAGATCCCCTTAAGGAAATCAGGAAACCTTTCATAGAGAAAATGGCACAGATGAGCCTTGAAAGGTAGGTGAAATTTCAATTGGTTCAGAGCTAGAAAATAAAAAACAGGGAAAATCCAGGAAGAACAAAGTGAACAAAGATACAGGTAGAGATGAGCAGTAAATTGTGCACATCTCAGCAGAGAGGTTCCAACAATCAACATATCAAACATCTCCCATGAGTTAACCACCGCATGAGGCACTGGAAAAACAAAAATTAACATAACACGAGTCCTCTCTTGAAGCACTCACAGCTGGAATATAAACACGTGTGTTCTTGATGGGTGAGCTCAGAGAAGAGGATGAGAAGCAGTGTGATGGCAGAGATGCAGAGCGACACCACACAAGGAACGGAGAAGAAGGGAAAGCCAAGCTGAAAGGTTAAGAGGGAAGGAAAAACACCCGGAATTTTCATTTATGACAAACTCAAAGATCCAATACTCCTCGTAAAGAATTTGTAAAGCTTTGAGAATGAAAGGATCAGTGATCCATTAGCAAACGGGCAAAAGATATGGGCACTTCACACAGGAGAAAATGGAAATAGTCCTTAGAGAGACAACAAGATTCTTTCCCTGAGATGTGTAAGTTAAAACTGCACCAAGATCCTGTTTCTTGAAAATCAGATTGACAAACAAACAAACAAAAAACTTTATGTTCGACAGTCCAGAGTCCTGTTTGCAAGGCTCTAAGGAAATCAGCGCTCTCACACATTGCTGGAGGGAACGTAAAAATGGTAAACTCCTCTGGAGGGGAATTTAGCAATGTCTAGAATACTTCAAATTACATTCATGGCTTGCATTTTACTCCATTGGACAGTGCTCCTCTAGATCTAATTATTACTTGACAAAAAATTTGGAACAGAGAACATAGTGAAAACACCCAAGGATACGATTAGCCAGATTCAGTATCAGTAAAATTCTAACATGCAAATGATTCTTATTCCAAAAGAGATGGCATGAAAAGGAGAACTGAATTCAGACTGATTCCTGAATAATTCTGAAGAATTATCATTAATGCTTAGATGCGCTAATGCCATCAGGGTTACTTTTTAGGTTTTTATACATTAGAGATCCACACTGAATTATTTATAGTTCAAATACTGTGCAGTCTGAGATTTGCTTTAATCCCCTAAAACCTAAAGTGCGGGGAGATGGGAAAATCAAAGCGGCAAAGTGTTGGCCATTATTGAAACTGGCTGATAGGTAAACAGGGATTCATTATGCCATTTTTGCTACTCCTGTAGATATTTGAAATTTTTCATCGTTAAAAAGTTTTTTTAAAAGAAATTACTGAAACATAACAGTGTTATCTGGAGAGTGCCATGTCTTTGATGCTAAGAGAAGGCAATACCGGCTTCCAGTACTTGCAAAAGGATGCAGGAAGAGAGAAGTCAGTAAAACCACTGGGCTTATCTATTTCTAAGACAATTACGGTCTGATAAAAGATGACAGATAGAAAAGCCAGAGTGCAAAAGCCTGGAAGAAGCGATCAAGGGAATGAAATGGTGAAAATATAGAGAGACAGTTCTTGCTACTTACTTACATCTTGACTACCTCCAGATGTCAAGTGATTAATGAAAAGACAGAAATGTGATGTAGAATACAAGGAAGTGTCACTATAATTAATAATTAAATAGCACAGTATCACTAAGTCAATCACATAGTTCTGAAAGTCACTAAATCTTCAAAAGTGTTATAATATGGAAATGGCACTAGGGTAGGAATCAGAAAGTCTAGGTTCTCATTTCAGACATTAACTGTCAGAACATATCCTATCAGTGGGGGAAAAATGGGGTTGCTTTTAGAAGATAAATAACTATGGGAATATGGCTTGGGATCATCCTTTCCTCAAGGTACCTCAGAGGCAGAGAGGTAGGGTAGGGGCCATAGAAAAGAGACAAGAGAGTGAAATTCAAGGTCTTGTTCAACCAGTGAGTGGGCTCAGGACACACCCATCATCTCTGCTTTGTACGTGAGCAAAGAGTTGGAGAGATCCCTCAAACCAGAAACAGAAACAAGTAACCAGATCCAGACTAGAGTGTGAGTCTGCCTCTGGTTACTGCAAGGAAGTAATTTATTACCATCGGGCTACGGGGAAAGTTGGTGCTGACTTGGTCCACATGTCCCCTTCTGGGAACTACCTCCAGATGTTAGCTAGAACTGCTGCGCACCATCAAAAAGTTAAACAAGTCTGAAACATCTTGCGAATAAGCTCGAGGCAAGTTTAAGGGAAAAGGTCAAGTGTGAGGACAGGAATTCCTGGGGCCCACAGCTCTCGACTGTAAGCTCTTACATCTGACGCTGAATACCTTGTAACAGAAAGCATATCATCAATTCGTTTATTCAACAAACATTTACTGGGTCCCTAAAACGCATTCAACTCCAGGCTAGGTGTTAGAGATGGAAGAGTAAATGTTATTCACCATAATAGCCCTAACACTCAGGACAGCACAAATACAGTTTTGAATGCAAGAGGGCTTTATATACAGGTGAGGAGGACCAGGAGAAGAATCATCACGAGCAAATATGAAAATATGTTCCCGACTCAGAAGGTGCTGATCTGCTTTCCTACACCTTGGGAGAAAACCAGGAAGCAGGTTGTAGCAGAAAGCAATTACAAACAAAGAAACTACAACATGCAAAGGAATACAGAGAAAACAATGATTTAATATAAAACTGAGAGAACCGGTTAGGGGGAGGGGCGTGCAGAGAAAATCAAAGGAAAACAAGTGCACAAAACATAACGCACTTAATCAACCCTTTCCATTTTGAGTAGTTAACAACTTCCATTGGTCCTGGCAAGAGATTCTGAATAGGGCTTAGAATGTGGAAGTAGTTAAAACACACGTCTACTCCATGCTAGAAGGACCGTCAAATTTCATCTGCAAACTAGACAGAGTATGAATCAGAAAATGACAAATGTGCTCAATCCTATGCTCTTGTTAGTTCTAGAATACTCAGCTTTTTCAGAAAATACACTACACTTTACCTGGAACACTACACCTTTATCTTGATTGGACTGGGCAAGTATAAATGGTTCTCACCTTGGTCAAAAAAGCAAAAGGAACATGGGATGGGAGTTCTACCTACCCTCCAAAGTAAAGTCTTGAAAGTGGACTAGCTCAGAAACTGTCAAGAGTGACACAGTTTATGCAGCAGAAGGTTTAAATCAAGAAGGGATTGGGGCACCAATCGGTTGATCATCTGACTTCGGCTCAGGTCACAATCTCACAGTTCGTGAGTTCAAGCCCTTCATCAGGCTCGTGCTGAGAGCCTGGAGCCTGTTTCGGATCTGTCTCTCTCTCTCTGCTCCTCCCCCACTCACTCTGTCTCTCTGCCTCTCAAAATAAACATTAAAAAAAATAAATCAAGAAAGGATAAAGTTGGATTCTCCCTCCAAAGTGTGCAATTTCCTTGGAAATTCACCCTATGAATATCTTGAGTAAGAAACCCCTTGCTCAGTGGCTCCTTGATCTCCACTCCACAGAGCAACGCCTTCACACAGGTACATAGGCATCTTCCCCTTGGTACTGTTGCACGGTCCACCTTACTTGACATGATGGGTTTGACAGACAATTCCCCCACCTGACAGAAGAGGGCAATGTGGAGCTTTGGGTTTAGACAAATTCAGCCCCCGTTCTGCTCAGTGTTAACAATGCTGAGTATAAATATACAAATGTGTGGTCTCTTATCCAGAAGGGCAAAATCAGAAAAATGTTTGGCATATGAAGAGGAGAAAGATGGGAGCACTCGTGTAAAAAGGAGAAAAGAAAGAAAAAAAAAACATCCTAAAGGATTATACACTGGGGGGGGGGGGGGGGGGGGGGGGGG
>NW_024080747.1:220343-286567 GCF_003009895.1 Hyaena hyaena
GGGTGAGTATATGAATGACCAGAACCACACAGATTGTATTCTCTCTCAGTAAACCATACGTTCATGTGCTTTTTTCCTGAACTCACTATGACAATGTCATTTGTCCATCTCTTGTTTATTTCACTTCATGAGCTTCCTGTCGTTTAATTAATGCTTTTAAATGAAACATGAAATTTCTTTATCAATTCATTTTGAAAATATATTCTGACTTGTTAATCTCTCTCTCTTCTTTAACCAGAAGATTTCTATAGCTTACATTACAAGAAATGACAAGGGCAATTATCATTAAAAACTGAGCAGAACAAAGCTATGGTAATGAGGAGCACTACAATTCATTCAGCACGATGCTAGGTGATAAAAGGATAAAATGAACCTACCTCTGTCTTTCTGATAACAAAGCAATTACAACTTGTAAAGTAATACAGAGAAAATAATAATTTAATAAAAAACTGAAAGAACAGTAGGCACAGAGAAATACAAAGGAAAACAACTCTGCACAAAAGATAATTCACTTTATCAAAACTTTCCATTATGAGTAGGAAAAGACTTGCCAAAAATGTCAGGATGCACGGCAATATTTTTCCCAGGAAACATAATTTTCTCTTATTAGTATTCAGAAGGTTGCTAGCAGAATGATATAATGAAAAAAGTTCACTCTGTCTTGGAAAGTAGTAAGCAATAAAGCTCAAGTCGAGATAAAGCAAGGATAGTATGACACACACATACACACCCACCTACATGCATATACACATACACAGACATACACAGATGTATACACACAGACACACACACACAACATATAGGCATACACACAAAGGCATACACAGATATATACACACATACACACATACATATACACATACACACACAGACATACACAGATGTATACACACACATACACATACGCATATACACATACACACAGAGACACACACAGATATACACACAGATGCATATACACATACACACAGAGACATAAACAGATCTATACACACATAGATACAAACATGCATATATACATATACACACACATACATAGATGTATACACATGCACAGATATACACACATATGCATATACACATACACAGATATACACACACACAGATACACACACATGCATATCCACATATACACACAGACATATACAGTAGACACACACATGCATTTACACAAACATACACAGATATATATATACACGGATACACACACATGCATATCCACATACACACACAGGCAAACAGAGATATACACACACATACATACAGACATATACAGATATATGCACACATGAATACACATGCACATATACACGCATGTATATACACACACAAACACAGATATATACACACACAGATAAACACACAGATATACACACACACACACACACACACACACAAACACCAACAAACAAACATACTAAGGCTTAGGTTAGAATTCTAAGAATCACAGAGCAGAGACAAATGACAGGATTAACATCCTGAACAAGCAAATGACATTTGGACAAGGTGTGCAATATCAGCCCTTGTGACCTGCACAGACACGTGGGAGTATTCGAGCTGCCAAGACAGTGTCCACAGTCCCAGCGCAGGGCCAGACACGCCGGGGCTGGCAGACAGTGCCTCAGTGGACCACTGCCAGGGCCGACTTGCTGCGTGAAAAGTGTCCATCAAAGAACTGAAACATGAAACTGACAACCAAGGCATTTAAGCTTCTGTTTGTAGCCCCAAAACTCACTCGTGGAGTCTTAAATCACCCCCATTGTTTCATCTCTAAATTGGGAATGGCACTGCTTACCTGTCAGGGATGCCATGAAGATCAGGTAATGATTATAAAGTACATCGGAGCTCGGTATTAAATATTACAAAATACAACATGACCTAGACTCTGGCCTACACAGCTCACACGGGCTCCATTCTGCTCACGTCACAAATCATGTCACTCTCCGAGGTGTTACTCATTGCAAAAGAAAAAGCCCAAAATCAAGCTTCACTTCCCACATTTAGGGAAAGTTGTATCTTCCCACAGAGCTGGGGTAATGGTGGGAAGCGGATACAAAGGATGTACATCCTTATGAATGAAGAACAAAAGAGCAAAAGTGAAGCATTTTTCTAGTTCTTACATACAGACTGCATTTCTCTGTCTCTGTCTCTCTCTCTCTTTCTCTCTCTCTCCACCCCCTCTCTATGCTCCCTTTCTCTTTCCTGCTTTTTCATGCTCTTTCATGCATACACTTATTCTTAATGCTAGCTTCTCAAGTTTACTACAGAATAAAGTTAATGTCACAATTATGCATAGCATACCATGTCAGCCCTTCCCAAAGCCCCCACAATCTGGGAATGGTCCATCACCCTGAGAACCTGTACGCCTACAGATGACAAAAAGGAAATAATTTAGTGCAATTCCTCAACAGATGCCTGAATCCCCTCCGTGACATGCTTAAATGCCTCCAGGGATAATGAACTCACTCTACTTGCAGCTTGTTCCATTGACAAAATTCTTAATTGGCAGTTGTTTTGTATGTTGGTCTAAAACCTGTTTCTGGGGCACCTGGGTGACTCAGTCAGTTAAGCGTCCAACTTTGGCTCCGGTCATGATCTCATAGTTCATGAGTTTGAGCCCCGTTTCCGGCTCTCTGCTGACAACTCAGAGCCTGGAGCCTGCTTTGGATTCTGTGTCTCCCTTTCTCTCTGCCCCTCTCCAGCTCACACTCTGTCCCTCTCTCAAAAATAAATAAATGTTAAAGAAAAATTTTAAATCTGTTTCCCAATAGTTTTCATTCTTGTTTTAGTTCCACACCTTGCAATCAAACAAATATCTGATCCCTTGACTCTTGAAATACCTAATAGCAATTATCTGCCCCATAAAAACTCTACAAAGCCTGGCTCAGAATCCTTCAAAGTTTTGCCAACACAGATAGAGCTTACTTGATCTTTGCAAAAAAGATGGCCCTGTTTTCACAGCTGCAGGGTCATTTTTCTTTATTTTTATTTTTTAAGTGTTTATTTATTTTGAGAGAGAGAGAGTGCAAGCAGGGGAGATCCAGAGAGAGAGGAAGCAAGAGAGAGAATCCTAAGGCTCCGCACTGTCAGCGCAGAGCCTGACGGGGGGGACTCAAGCTCATGAACCATGACATCATGACCTGAGCCAAAATCAGGAGTCAGATGCTCAGCTGACTGAGTCACCCAGGCACATGGTCATTTTTAAAGGTATTGGGATGTTCCTTCAATATTAAGGGCTTTAGAACTGTGTGTTCTTTATCGGGGCACAGTAAGAGAAGTGACGAGAACAGAAGGGGACAGAAGTTTCCAGGTGCGTCAAGGACAGCCAGATGTGCACAGATGCATGCCACACAGCCAGCTATTGAGTTTGCTTGGCTTGAGCAGAAAGCCTGCACTGTGAGGCACCAGAGACAAAGGTGGGTGGGTGGGCCAGGGATAGATGTGAGGAAGAATATAAAGTTCAAGCTCGGGTTGAAATTGGTGACGTGAACAATAAAAGTTAGAAATGTCTAATGCATTTGGTTTTTCACTTACTACGTTTTTCAGATACTATAAAAGTCATTATTTTACCAAATATTTTGGGAGTGTTTGTTAAGCATCTACTATTTCATAGGCAGTGTTCTGGACACTGGGAACTCAGTGGTGAAGAATATAGGTAAAGTCTGTGACCTCAAGGAATTTACATGTTACAGAAGGACACATACAGCACACAAGTAAAAAAAAAAGATTACAGTATAGTACTCTCAAGCCTCTTTTTTTTTTTTTTAAAGTAGGCTTCATGCCCAGTGTAGAGTCCAACACAGGGCTTGAACTCATGACCCCAAGATCAAGACCCAAGTCGAGATCAACAGTTGGACACTCAGTTGAGTCACCCAGATGTCCCGTTTATAGCCTCTTTTATTTTTATGTTTCTTATTTCTCCAATGATAATGAGAACAGTTCCTAAAACATAATGCTATTTGAAGAATTAAATTAGATAACATAAAATGCTAGCACCTGGCATAAAGTAGTTGTTCAACTAACAACTAAGGTTATTATGTAACTTTCATCATCCACTTTTTCTCCTGCTCCACAAACCCATAGGGTTTGTTCCCAGCAATCTATGGGGAGGAAGACATTGGGGAGTTAGACTTTCCTGGCTCTCCAATTCTGTCTGTTCTGTGGCCAGATGAGTCTTGTGCCAAGAAATCCATACCAAGGGACAGGTTGCTAACTGTCCCATCTCTGGAGAAGACTACAATGGGTAATGATGTTTCCTCCCGCCCGGTATCCACTCTTCATTCTGACTTGACCTTGGGAAATTACCCTTCCCACATTCAGCCTATTTGTTACCAACAAAGCAAGTCTGATTCAAGAGTCAAATCTCACACCCTCCGTGGTTGTTTGAAGATATAGACACAGTGACCAGGCATGGCCTCCCAGATAAATCCTGCTGTGCAGTTATCAGGAAAGGGCGATCATTTTTTACACTGAACTTGAAATAGGGTGAATATAAACTTGGGTCTCTGTGGGGGCCCATGGCCAGACAACACAGAAGGAAGAAGGGCCAAAGCCAAAAGGAGAGACTGGAGTCTGGTGAGAGATCTGGGCCCCCTAAAGTCACACCTGAAGCCAGTAAATATACAAATCAATGCATTCCCTTTTTGTTGAAGCTAGTTTTTTTTAAGTTTCAGTTGGGGCTTCTGGCTGTTTGCAGCTGATACAAGTGCTTCTTTCATGTTTAGTCACAAGCAAATCAAATTTTCCTACAGCAAACATGGCCTGGACTTGATAGAAGAAAAAGTTAAGTGGTTCTTCGGGAAAAGACTTTCAGCGACTGTTCCAAAGCCATCCCAGGTTCAGTGTTGGGGGACTGAGACAGTAAGGGGAATCGGCGCTGGCCTCTGGGTAGCTGCCTTCCGCTCTCAGTACCAACCAGGGCAGACCTCTAGGGCTGTGCTTTTCCATCCAACACAGAAGCCCTCCAAGTAATTCAAAGGCATTCCACATGCACCATCCCCATGCCCTCTTTCCTCCGTTTGTTTCTGTACCTCTCACCTCCCAACGCTAGGAATATCCAGCCCACCCCTCCCTTCCCAGAATGCTCCATGGCTCCCCATGCCAGGGTTCTCTTCTCCCTTCTTCTGCATTGGAAGTTTACTTCTCCCAGCTCTGAACGAAGGTGGCTTTTCTTGCTTTCTCAGGTTAGTGAAACTCTACAGAAAGTAAGGAATATCTAGCTCAATATCCACCGAGAAGAGAAGCTGAAGCTACTTCCCCCAGAGGATCTAAAATCTAAAAACATTCCGACTCTATGAAAGTAAAATTATCTTGACAGCATAAGCCTGCCTGCTTCCACTAGAAATTCCTGTTACTCCATGAAGGTAGGTTGTACTGCATTCTTCGTTTTGTTTTTTTTGCTTGTTGTTGTTGTTTTAGGTATTTTTAAAGTGTATTTATTTATTTTGAGAGAGACAGAAATAGCACAAGTGAGGGAGGAGCAGAGAGAGGGAGACAGAGAATCCCAAGCAGGTTCCACACTGTAAGCACAGAGCCCGACATGGGGCTCCAACTCACAGAACTGTGACATCAGACGTGAGCCGAAACCAAGAGTCAGCCGCTTAACTGAGCCACCCAGACACCCCTTCTTTCTTCGAAAAGAAAGCCTTTACAGTCTTATCATCTTCCTCTTGACCCTTCCCTAACTTTCATCATCAAGGATTCTCCAAGCCAAACTACTTTGCTCTGACTCTTATGGGAAGACAAGGCACATGTTTCACTTCGTCTCTCTCCGTTAACAGTATTAATTTCTCTTTTGTAGTGTAGCAACCATTCACCAGACTTTTCTCTGGACTAAGGGAAGCACTCCTGAAACAACCCACTGTGCTTTGTGCTGCTACTGTGCTTACCAGGCAACCTCGAGTATCTCTTTCGGATTTCTCCCAGAAATGAAACATCAGGTCCCTGGAAAGGAATATCCACCACTGTTGATTAGTAAGCTGACATTATGGGCCACCCGGGTGGCTCAGTCAGTTAGGCGTCCAACTTCAGCTCAGGTCATAAGATCTTGGTTTGTGGGTTCTAGCCCCACATTGGGCTCTCTGCTTTTAGCATGGAGCCCATTCTGGATCCTCTCTCCCCTCTCTCTGCTCCTCCCCTGCTCACACACTCTCTCTCTTTCAAAATTAATTTTAAAAAAATAAGAAGAATCACTAGAATGTTGGCATAGTTATAAACAAAAATGACACTTATAGGGTGGGACATCTGCGTGGCTCAGTTGGTTGAGCATCCAGCTTTGGCTCAGGTCATGATCTCATGGTTCGTGGGTTTGAGCCCCACATCGGGCTTTGTGCTGACAGCTCAGAGCCTGGAGCCTGTTTCTGATTCTGTGGCTCCCTCTCTCTGTGTCCCTCTCCCCTTCGCACTCTGTCTGTCTGTCTGTCTGTCTGTCTGTCTCTCTCTCTCTGTCTCTCAAAAACAATTATTTTCAAAATTTTTTAAAAAATAAACTGACATTATGATTTACACACCTGCACCTCATGAGTTTAGACAGTATGACCCGGTGTCTCAAAACCTGTTGGCCTCTGGATATCTTGCTGGATGAAGTTTCTAGATCAACACAGCTCAGATAAAAGTTTAGATGTAATAATTCACCAACACACCACCTCACTGTATTTTGCCCTATTATATAATTCAGCCAGGGGCACCTGGGTGGCTCAGTTGGCTAACCCTCTGACCTCTGCTCAGATCATGATCTCAAGAGTTCATGGGTTCGAATCCTACATCAGGCTCTGTGCTGACAGCTCAGAGCCTGGAGTCTGTTTCAGATTCTGTCTCACACTCTCTCTGACCCTACCCTGCTCACACTCTGTCTCTCTCTCTCTCTCAAAAATGAATAAACATCAAAAATATTTTAAGAATAAAAATAATAATAATTCGGCCAGTAGCTCTAGAGGTATCTGTACATGTCAGCTCTAATTACAAGACACAATTTTGGGGTCCTGCTGTTGGGACATGGAGGTAAGAATCGTGGAAAGTAAATATCAATATAAATACTAAAAAGAACATATTACACCTGTCTCTTGTGGTGCTCGGGTAAGTTTCCCTGGAGATCCTTTTTCACAAGGAAATAGAGACCCTAATGGGCCCTGATGTTCAGGAACAGGTTTATATCTCACATTCATGCCCTTTTTCCTACAGCACCCATCCTCAAAAAACTCCCACTTGTCTTTTTTCAGTTTTACTTAAGCTCCTATCCTTGGTTTGCTTTTCTCTCATTTTTCCACTTGGATTTATAGTTGTTCCGGTTGTCAAATATAAATGGACTCTAATAACTCTAGATGCTGGAGAGGATGTGGAGAAACAGACACCCTCTTACACTGTTGGTGGGAATGTAAACTGGTGCAGCCCCTCTGGAAAACAGTGTGGAGAGTCCTCAAAAAATTCACAGTAGAACTCCCCTATGACCCAGCAATAGCACTGCTAGGAATTTACCCAAGGGATACAGGAATGCCAATGCATAGGGGCACATGTACCCCAATGTTCACAGCAGCACTTTCAACAATAGCCAAATCATGGAAAGAGGCTAAATGTCCATCAACTGATAAATGAATCAAGAAGATGTTGCTTATACATACAGTGGAATACTGCATGGCAAAGAGAAAGAATGAAATTTGACCATTTGTAGCAATGTGAATGGAACTCGAGGGTGTTATGCTGAGCAAAATAAGTCAGGCAGAAAAAGACAGATACCATTAAGAGAAACTGAATGGAGGACCATGGGGGAGGAGAAGGGGAAAAATAGTTGGGGACAGGGAGGAAAACCATGAGAAACACTTGAATACTAAGAATAAACTGAGAGCTGATGGGGGTGGGGGAGAGAGGAAGAGGAGTGATGGGCATGGAGGAGGGCACTTGTGGGATGAGCACTGGGTGTTATATAGAAACCAACTTGACAATGAACTATGAAAGATAAATAAATAAATAGACTGATATAATCCAACAGCTATTTAATATAAGATAGCTATGAAACCAACATCTTGACCTCATCATGGGGAAAGTCATTCGTGCACACCCAGCAGGAAGTGTGCGTTCAAGGGTGACAAGAAGTTGGCTGGACAGGGGAGCCATTAGCAGTGAAGAAAAATTAAAACAGAATGAGCAAAGATAAGAATTTAGGCACATACCTTGGGTATACAGGCAGAGGGAGACTGGTGTACAAGCAAGACTTCCCAACTGGTCAAGAGGGTTCATTTTTCACTAAGTGGAAATTGTGTTGGATAACCAAGACAAAATGTGGTCCCAGAAGCTCTGAAGCTGGACTGGAAATGTATATTTCACTATCAGAGGCAATAGGAACCAACTGCAAGTTCTTGAGGAAAGTGTTGACACATGGCTGCCAGAACTGAGCAACAATAAACAGGAAAGAATGGGCCTAGAGTAGAAAAGATGCTCAAAGAGCTATTGCAGTAATCCAGATTCTGGCTTCCTGATGAAAGAAATAAATGGTGTGATTTTTTAAAATATTAAAAACATTAGTGTACAGTGTTCAACTATCCATAAGAAGAAATCAAGGGTTATTCTAATGACTTAAACCTAAAACACTAGATGAATGACTGGTACTACACATCTGGCTTATTACCAGCCAACATCACCAAGGAGGGGACTGTAGAAGTTTGCCAGCATGCTAAAGTCAGATATGAGCGCAACCTCTCTTGTTGATTCTTTGCAGCATTCATGCCCACATAACAATCATTTAAGATGTATCGCTTCTCGGCCTTTTGGCTAAGATCAAGTGAAGAATCATTTAAGATGTCCCAGAAGGTCAAAGCGCCTGGGTGGCCCAGTCAGTTGAGGATTTGACTCCTGATTTCAGCTCAGGTCATGATCTCAGGGTTTGTGAGTATGAGCCCTGCATCAGGTTCTGTGCTGGCAGTGTAGAGCCTGCTTGGGATTCTCTCTCTCCCTCTCTCTCTGCCTCTCCCTTGCTTTTGCTCTCCCTAAAAATAAATAAACTTTAAAAAAAAATTAAAATTAAAAAAAATCATTCCAACCCTGCTACCTAAAGTTGAGCCTAGCGTCATTCTATTAGAATATATATGTGTGTATACACACATACACACACACACACACACACACACACACACACACACACACACATATCCCAGAATCTCTAATCTAGTGTTTTACTATGTTGTTCCCATGAAGAATGTACTCTCAGATGGACATGGATGGTAAAGAAATTAGGGACTTTTTTTTTCTTTCCACATATATGTAGAGTATTTCCTTTGCTTGTTTAATGGTGTGTGTGTGTGCGTGTGTGTGTGTGTGTGTGTGTGTGTATGAGAGAGAGAGAGAGCGCAGGGGAGGGGCAGAGAGAGAGGGAGAGAGAGGATCCCAAGCACACTGCATGCTGTTAGCACAGGGCTTGAACTCATGAACTATAAGATCATGACCTGAGCCAAAACCAAGAGTCAGATGCTTAACCAACTGAGCCACCCAGGCATCGCTCATTTGTTCATCTTAAATGACAAAACTTTTCAGACACAGTTGTGTTAGTGCATCTACAAATAAAATAAATAAAGCTTATATATTCTCTGCATAATCAAATGGGGGCAGGAGTGATTTCAGATCCTGTGTACTATTTGGACATTTTCCCTATGTCATCACAAGAGCAATTTTGGACTAATCTCAAAAAAAAAAAAAACAAAAAAAAAAAACGCTCAAAATGTAACATTTCACTAACAGGCACTTTCCTTCTTCTTCTTGTCAAGAGTGTTAAAATAAACACTATACTTTGAGCAGATAAATAATCATTCCAAGAGACAGAAAAGACTCTTGACATTTTTATAATAACAGGTTATTAATATAATTCACTGTGGCTGAAAGCATGTAGAATACATTTGTAATGCAGGCTGAATAAAGGTTAAGTATATTTTGTGTTTTATTCTGCATCCACCATAAATATCTGTCATACCAAACCCTAGACATAAGAACTTTCTTAGAAATCTATGATTCTCAGGGGAAAATGAGCCATTGAAAAAAACTCCCCTTCTCTAGATAAATTCCATATCAAGTAGACCTAGAAGCCAACAAGAAAACAAGAAAAAAAAAATCACAATCAATTTCCAAGGTAATGTCTGCAAAGAATCACCCTGGAGGCCCCCAGGACATGATCCCGTATCGGAATAGCATTGACTTAATGCGCTCTCAATCAACTCACTAAGGAGTGATCAACGAAATGGATGCTATCTCTTCCCACAAAGCCATGGTTCTTGGTTTGGTTTCATTTTTTCTGGGCAGCTACTCAAGAAGATCATGAACAAAGAAAAGTTAATGTCCTGAAAAATACAGACACCCTCACCCTGCTTCTGAAAATAACTCTTGGGAATTCTCAAGAAGTTGTGATTTTCAATTAAAATGAAACCAGAGACTATTTATATCAATGAGCTTTCTAAAAATAAGCACGATGATGATGAGGGAAAGATTGGCCCTTCCTACTGAAACACTTACAGGCTAAAGAGTTTGAGGGGAAGTGGCTCTTGTTTCCAAAAGAAAGTCTTTGCTCATTGTTGAATCCTAAGTACCTGTGAATACATGTGTCTCTCAGCATAATGGCATACTCTTTCCATCCACTAAAGGAGAGATTTACAAAAGATATTTGTTTTCTAAAAAGATTCTGTACTTTATAAAAGGATACACCATAGGCTTCCTTTAAAAAGCATACTCCCTGCTGGGTTTTAAATTAGTCAATTTACAAAAATGTGAATTAGGCACAATTCTCCAGAAATGTATTTGCTGCCTAAAACACAGCACCCTTACTGAAAACTGCAGGTTTGAATATTAGGTCTCAGGAAACATTAATATTAGGATCTTTGACAAAATAAAACAGCATTTACAGTTAATAATCATTGGCTTGTATTATTAACTTGGCACACGACAAAACAACTCCCAAAATCTTCCGTTTTCTTTCTGCATTCAATGACTGCTCCCTGTCATTCACAAAAATAATCTGCCTTTTTTAATGGTTTTTTTTTTTTTTTTTTTTTGAGAGAAAATGAGCAGGGGAGGAAGAGAGAGAATCTCAAGCAGGCTCTGTGCTGTCAGTGCAGAGCCCAATGCAGGGTTTGAACTCATGAACTGTGAGATCATGATCAGAGCCACAATCACGAGTCAGATGTTTAACCAAGTGAGTCACCCAGGCACCCCTTCCCCCCATAATCTGCCTTTTTACTCTATCTTTGAACACAAAAAGGGCAGACCTCCCCTTAACGCTAGACTTTTTTGGCTCCTACAACAGGCCATGCATGTCCAGCCACAGTCACCTCCTGCTAACCCCCAAGTCCAGGGCTCTTCCACACAGCTGTGCTGTTCCTCTAGACCCACCCACACTGCTTTCCTTTCACTTCTCAGCCATTTATTCACAATGCCATCATTGACACCCCTCAGACTGGATCTCCCTCATATTCTCTCATAGCTACCTGTCCTCTTTCTTCATAGCACTTCTCCAGAGTTTGTATCTAAATAACTAGACTTATTTGACAAATATCTGTTTTCCCCATTCCAGGCTTCCTGAAGCAAAGATTGTGTGTTTTGCTGATTATTTCATTTCACTACCCAATGCCAGACAATAGCACACAGTGGGCTGAATAAGTGAGTTCTACTCCCTCCTCGATTTTCTTCCCCATTTTTCTCATTTTTTTAATTTAAGTACAGTTGACACATAATTTTTTCATTATTTTTTTATTTTACTTTTTATTTTTAGAGAGAGAGAGACAATGCATGTGAGCAGTGGAAAGGGGCAGAGGGGGGTGGTGAGAAAGAGAGAGAATCTTAAGCAACTTCCATGCTCATAGAACCCAACACAGGGCTCAATCTCACAACAGTAAGATCACGACCTGAACAGAAATCAAGAGTCGTTTGCTCAACCAACTGACCCACTCAGGAACCCCTTCACTATTTTTATTCCTTACTTTATCAGTAAAACTTTCCTGAAACACACTCACCCATTATCAGTCACACTTCTCCAAAAAGCTATAGCCTACTATCTGCACCCCTTCCTTTCTGCTCTTCTCAATGTCCTACACCTAGAACTCCACTGAAAGCCATCTCCTAAGATTTGCCAATAACCTTCTTCTTATAAACAAATTTAGTGGCTACCTAAAGGTCATGCCCACTCGCTTTCCTTCACTGGAATGTTTATGTCCTGCCCTTCTTCCCTTGATTTCTTCCTACTACCTCCCTCTTGACCCTTTCTCTCTTCTTCTCAGCATTTCCTCAAGATCACCTTCCCTTCCATTCTGGCCTTTCCTTCTGACCATCTCCCTATCTGTGTTAATGACTGTATCATTCTACCAGTCTCCAAGTTGTAAAGACCACATTTCCAAACATTCATTTAATCCATTCCATAGTTCCCTCCAGGGAAGAGTCCTCCTGCCCAAGTTCAGGTTCTCCTTAAGACCTATTCCTGGACCACTTCAACCTGTCTCCTTGCTCTTGTCCATTCTGTCCAGCACAACATTTTTCAAAGAGCCCCACCACATCATCTTTCCTTTAAGAAGCATCAGAAACAAGTAACAAAGCCTCAGCTTGACTCTTGTGGACAGCATGGTATTTCCCCCCTGGAAAAACTGAATGATTCTGAAGCACATCTAATGGTTCTCTACTTTTTCCCCTTTGGTCACACACACACACCCATAACTGCATCCTCTCCACTCACTTCACTCAGTCACTTAGGCTATCTAAGTTTTATCCATATTTCCAAGAAAATAGTAAATACCTCCTCCTCTGCAGAAGTTTTTCTGATGTCTTAAATAAATAGGATCTGTCATTCTTTCACCTCTCATAAGCCACTGTATTGGCTTGGTATCATAAGTATTCAAGCTCCAGAGATACCACCGTGTCACAAAGTCTTTAAGAATAAAAAGTATGGGACTGCTTGAAATTGCAGATTATACTGAAATATATTCTCCCTAGTGAAATGATTCTTTGGGGGATTTGTTTTAAGAATTTGAGTTTATTTAATTAGGGCTTTTAATAGTAAATACATAATTTTCAACAAATCACTTCAATTGTCAGTTGGAGGAGTGCCTGGGTGGCTCAGTCAGTTAAGAATCTAACACTTGATTTCAGCTCAGGTCATCATCTCACAGTTTGTGAGTTTGAGCTCTACATCAAGCCCCGTGTTGACAGTGCAGAGCCTGCTTGGGATCTTCCTTTTCACTTCAGGGAAAAGCACTTGAGAAACAGCTGGTGCAGAAAGAATTCTATGACTTCTCCCTTCCACCTGAAAGCAAGTCATAAAATTTTCCATGGGAAGAATGTTCTCCCTGTATCAATAATAGAAGAATATTTTCTTTTTTTAAAATTTTTTTTAAAATGTTTTATTTATTTCTGAAAGAGAGAGAGAAAGAGAGACAGCGTGAGCAGGGGAGGGTCAGAGAGAGAGGGAGACACAGAATCCAAAGCAGGCTCCAGGCTCTGAGCTAGCTGTCAGCACAGAGCCTGACATGGGGCTCCAACCCACGAACCAGGAGATGATGACCTGGTGCTTAACCGACTGAGCCACCCAGGTGCTCCAACAGTAAGATATTTTCAAAATTTACACTCAAACTAACACCAGCAAAATACATGTGTGTATATATGTGCATATATGGTCATATGTATATATTTGTATATATACATGAATGCATAATGCATGTATGTAACTGTGCCATTCATATGACAATTTTAGGACATATTAAGAAAATTCCTTCAAATTATTCTCCAGGCAGTATGGCCTATTAATGGGCCAAAAATATAAAATCACATTTTGAGTAGATTCTTAGATTCTGCTAGTATATCACTGTGCCTGTAAGTATACCCTAATCTGCAGATAACATTAAAAGTAAGAATTGAAGATCCTGTAAGAGTGAAAGAGGGCTAAATGGTAACCCCCCCCAACACAGATCTGCACTTAGAGATAATGAACACAAAGCACCACAGCACACAAAACATAATAAGTACTGGCTGCTGCAATTAGCTCCTACTCACTTCCCACAATGCTAAGGGGAAAATATGTAAATTAAGAGACAGTCAAACTCCTGTGTTCATACCTAAAAGTCCCAAGGTGATCTCACTATCCACCAACTTCTAATAACCACTGTTTTGTTAAATATGACTTTGATTGCATCCCCTTACAAGGTCTGTTCACCTATGCATTTTCTTTGTTTTTACAAGTAGCGCCCTGAGAGTGAGATTCTAGAACAGGCATTCTTAACTGTGTATCATAAATCCTCTAGAGAGGCTGTGAACACCATAAAATTTAATGTAAAATATTATATGTCTGTGTGTGCATTCCCCTTGCTTTGAAAGGTATCAATGGCACCCATAAAATTTTCAGAGGGATTCATGGCCCTCCAAATTTAAGATTTTCAATATAAACTATGGGTATGACTCACGCCCATTTCAAGTTGCACATGCAGTGTAGCATCTCAGATTCTTGAGGCATCTGATGACCAAGGACAAGCCAGGATCTGAGCCAGAATCTCATCTAGAGGCCTTGGATCTAGCGCAGGTCCCTTGCACTCTGCCTGTGCTTCCTAGGTCGGCCATGACAAGGTACCACAAACCGAGGGGCTTAAAACAACAGAATTTTGTCTCTCACAGATCCAGAGGTTAAAAGTCTGAAATGAAAGTGTTGGCGGGACCATGTGTCCAGAAAGCCTGTAGGGGAGGGTCCTTCTAGACTATTCCAGCTTCTGGTGGCATCAGGCACTCCTTATCTACAGCAGCCATTCCAGTCTCTGCCACGGTCTTCACATGGCCACTTCCTCTGTGTCTCTGCACCCACATTTCCTTCTTCGTATAAACACAAGTCACACTGGATTAAAGGTCCACCCTACTCCAGAATGACCTCATCTTAACTAATGATATCTGCAACAACTCTACTTCCAAATAAGGTCACATTCTGAGGTACAGTGGGTTTAGGACTTCAATAGATCTTTTGGAAAGGACAGAATTCAACCCATCACAGGCGCTATTCTCCCATTTACTTTGCTTACAGACATAAAGGAGGAAAAGACAACCAGCACGCACAGAGATTTTCTCTGTCCTCAATCCATGCTTGATACTTTAATCCTTACATGCCCCATTTTTAACAATGAGGACACTGAGACTCAAGTAAATCTGGTCTTCCTTATTTAGAGATAAGGATTCATAAAATGCCAAGTTTGAAAATGAACACAAATGCAAGTTCCTCTGACAATACAGTGTCATTCATACATAGTTTGAGATAAAACTAATGCAATATACAATAACAAATCCCAGAAGAAAATACATTCTCTGGGCAAATAAAATTGTATTGCATGTCATAATGTGTTTTAGAAACTGAATAATATGATGACATCACTAAATTAGATTAAACATGTATTACCTGGAGAAGAGATAATCACAAGTAGAGCCACACTAAAGTAAAAAAGCTTATTATTAACAATCCTACAACTAGTGTACTTATTTAAAACTTATTCAGAATCTATAAAATAGTATTCTTTCAAGTTTTATATTCTCCTTTTTGGTTATTGTGGTGTTTTACAGCAGAAAACCTATTATAAAGAAATACATAAGGAGATGGTTGGCCATTGTTTTTGTCCCTGGGAAAAAATAATACATATTCATTTATATATTTGTAGTATATTGTATTATAATATATTATATAATGGGCAAAAAATGAAACATGGTAAAAGAGGATTCTCTTATATGAAATCAACTAACGTAAATTAGTAATTTATGATATGACAGAGTACTAATGAGCGAAGCTTTTGAACAACACCATAAGCATCAGAGAAATTATATGCATCACTCATAAGTGGAATTTAAGAAACAGAACAAACAAAGGGAAAAAAGACAGAGAGAGGGAGATACAAACCAAGAAACAGACCCTTAACTATAGAGAACAAACTGATGGTTCTAGAGGGCAGGTGGGAGGGGGAGGGGGGAATGGGTAAAATAGGTGAAGGGGATTAAAAGTATACTTGTCAGGTTTTTTTAAATGTTTTTTTTTTTTTTTTTTAAAGAGAGACAGAGTGTGAGAGGGAGAGGAGCAGGGAGACACAGAATCTGAAGCAGGCTCTAGGCTCTGAGCTGTCAGCACAGAGCCCAACGTGAGGCTTGAACTCACAAACCGTGAGATCATGACCAGAGCCAAAGTTGGACACTCAACCGACTGAGCCACCCAGGTGCCCCAAGAGTATACTTATTGTGATGAGCACAGAGTCATTTATAGAAATGTTGAAACACTCGTGGGATTGAGCCCCATGTCAGGCTCTGCACTGAATGTGGAGCTTGCTTAAGATTCATTCTCTTTCTCCCTCCACCCCTCTTCACTGCTCCTGCTCTCTCTCCCCCTCTCTCAAATAAGATAAATAAATAATAAAAAAATAAAATATGATATACATTTATACACACACATATATATGTATATATACACAGAATATTACTCAGCCATAAAAAATAATGAAATCTTGCCATTTGCAACTACACGTATGGACCTAGAGGGTACTACTCTAAGTGAAATCAGTTAGACACAGAAAGACAAATACCATATGATTTTACTTATCTAAAAAAATCTAAAAAATCTAAAAAAAAAATGAAACAAAAACAGAAACAGGTTCATAGATATAGAGAACAGACTATAGGTTGCCAAGGGGGGAGAGGTATGGAGGGAAGGGCAAAAAAGGTGAAAGGGATGAAGAAGTATAAACGTCCAGTTATAAAATAAACAAATCTCAGGGATGAAAAGTATGGCATGGGAAATGCAGTCAATAATATCGTAATAACATTGTATGGTGAGAGATAGTGACCACACTTACTGGGATAAGCACTGAGTGATGTATAGAGTTGTGGAATCACTATGTTATACACCTGAAACTAATAACATTGCATGTCAGCTACACTTCAATAAAGAAGATGTTTCTAAAAGACTGTGAAATCAGTATGGACTCATAAAAGTCATACTAAGAAAGTCTTATAGTTACATTTGAAATAGTTACAAATACCAACTGGGGAATGCAGTATTTTCTGAAGAGCATCTCATGAATCAATTTCTTTACAAGTCACAAATGAAAGACAAGAAGTATTATTACGCGAGCCATGCTAAGAGGAGACGTCATTCATCTTAACAAGAAATTAACATTCTTGAGCAAAAATGATCATAGGATCTGACCTGTCACCTCCCTCTGGAAGGAAATTATATGTTCCAAATTCCTCTGTCTCTGGATAACATAACATTAAATCAAATGGTTGGAAATAGGGACAGACATAATATCTCTAATAGAAAACTCTATGAATGCAAGAGTAAATCTCCCTGGTTCCACAAACGCATCCATTTCAAGCTATCTTCCTGAATCCTTTGTTGTTTTAACTGCTTGATTTTATTGCTGATTGAAATTTGTATCAGTTTTGGGGCGCCTGGGTGGCTTAGTCAGTTAAGCGTCTGACTTTCGCTTAGGTCATGATCTCGCGGTTCGTGGTTTCGAGCCCCGCATCAGGCTCTATGCTGACTGCCAGCTCAGAGCCTGGAGTCTGTTTCAGTCTGTGACTCCCTCTCTCTCTGCCCCTCCCCTGCTCACGCTCTCTCTCTCTCTCCTAGAAATAAATAAAACCTTTTTAAAAAATTAAAAAAAAAGAAATTTGTATCAGTTTTGATCATTAGAGCTATTGTACATTGTAATTTATTTATGATTTTAATGATTCAGCTATACCGTTCTCCACACGCAACAGCTTCCTAAAATAGAGAAAGGGAGTGAAAATCAGGAATACTCTATTTTATATATTACTGCAGACGTGGTTGCACTAATCATCTTTTTTCTGAGCATGTCATCTCTCAGAGTGGGACCTCAGGTGGCTAATCCTGTTCCTTTGCCTTTCTGTCTGAAGTCTGAGAAGATGAGGATACAGTCAGGGTCCATCAGTGAGGATCAGAGGTAGAATCTATTCAATGTCTCCCACAAGACAGGAATGTAGCAATAAGGAAAAGATGGGGGGTCAGGAACTCAGCCATTTGAAAAATCAGTGTGATCACATGAGCACTGTGGAAACTTGTGTTAAAAGATAGTTTTTAAACAGGTAAAATCATGATTTTCATACCAATACTATATGAATACATGTCAAGATTTTATTTAACTCATTAATTAATGAGAGAACCAGTAAGATGTCAGAAAAAAATCCCAATGACTTTCCAAAGGATTTTTTTATGTCTTTGAGCAGGGAGGGGAGGCAAGTGGGGGAGAAGCAGAGAGAGGGAGATAAAGAATCTGAAGCAGGCTCCAGCTCTGAGCTTTCATCACAGAGCCTGACGGGGGGCTCAAACCCACAGACTGTGAGATCATGACCTGAGCCAAAGTCGGACGTTTAACCAACTGAGCCACCCAGGCATCCCCCAAAGGATTTTCTATAAGGGCAATGCTGAAATAAATTTGCTAGTAGATGCAAAAATGGTCAATATCCAAGGCAATAAAATGTAATATTTGGGATTATCTAGGGGAGAAGGCATCAGTTACACCCCACCTACCTGACAGTATGTATTTGCATCTCACTGAACAGGCACCCATTGCTTTACTAGACACATCAAACCTCTCTATCACCTCGTAGCCTTTGTACACATTTGTAAGTACTTCACAATTTTTTCGTAACACTAGTATAATCTAGATGTCCTCTAGCCCATTCTTCTTGGTTAACATTCTTCCTTAATATCCAGTTTAACATCCAAGCCTCGGCGCCTACACCATGGGAAATCCTGTACACCCTTCCCAATGTAATTAACGGTTCTCCTTTCCTTTTTCTCTAAAGCACCACCTTAGGATTTAATAGATTCCTCCCAGGAGTTTGGGAATAACAGAAGGGAAATGACAACACAGTATAAAACAAGATCTTAAACATTCTTCACTCATGGGAGTTTCTCCCTGGCTGCTTTACTCCAAAGATCTCATCCAGGCGCTGAAACTCCACACCCTTAGTCCCAGGATACATACCCCCCAGAAGAACACCAAAATTTGACAGAGTACTTTAGCATTTTTCTATCAAGTGCCTCTTTCCAGCTAAAGTCAAAGTGGTGGTGGTCAGGGAACTTGAGTTTCATAACCAAAAAGAGCCACTGTCGGGTTTTTCTAAATAATGCAGGCTGAATTTCCATTCTAAACAGGAGAAGAACCAGCCAGAGCTTTGAAATTATAATTTTCCTTAACATGCTCCAGATCAAATCCTCTGACAGTGCTCCATCCAGCACAAAAGTATAAAAGACAAGGACACAATAGTAAAATACATATGTTCCCCATTTCTAAGCAAACCACATGAGTCATGTCATTTTCACCCCATGATGATACAGATAGTGTATGTAAGTTAGACTATGAATACTTTTTTTAAACATTTTTATTTATTATTGAGGAACAGAGCATGTGCATGGGCAGGGCGGGGGGAGACACAGAATCTGAAGGAGGCTCCAGGCTCTGATCCATCAGCACAGAGCCCAACACGGGGCTTGAACTCACAAACCGTGAGATCATGACCCGAGCTGAAGTCGGATGCTTAATGAACTGAGCCACCCAGGTGCCCCAAGACCGTAAATATTTTAAAGCTCAGAGGTAAAATATAAGCTATTAATATGAAAATCAAATTTTACAATGTTACTAAGTCACCAGTTAAAGAAACATTTTCTTCTGAATATTTCTAGAAGTTAGAATTACAGACTTTAGAACTTCGAATATGTGGGGCACCTGGGTGACTCAGTCAGTTGAGCGTCCGACTTCAGCTCAGGTCATGATCTCATGGTTCGTGGGTTCGAGCCCCGCATCGGGCTCTGTGCTGACAGCTCAGAGCCTGGAGCTTGTTTCAGATTCTGTGTCTCCCTCTCTCTCTGACCCTCCCCTGCTCATACTGTCTCTCTCAGAAATAAATAAAACATTAAAAAAAAAAAAGAACTTCGAATATGTAGACCATCATAAAAGTAGCTCATTTTTAAATGTATTATGTATACTTCCAATAAAGGAAGATGGCTTCAATCAGTGATACCTCTTCATCAAATGACACAAGTCATCAAAATGAAAGATGAAAGGACAAAAACAACAGAGTAAAGGAACATAGTAAGAAGGACATTTCCTTTTGTCTGTTGTTGTTATCACAAAACTCTCTCACATACAGCATGGCCTCATTCTTGCACCCTCACCTAAGGGAGGTAGGAGCCATGGGAACATTGCCATTTTACAGCCAAAATAACTAAGGCATACAGAGGCTACATGATTTGTCCCCCACCCAGAGAGTTTGAAGTGGGGGACAAACTTGATGTCATTTCCCAGTTCAGGTCTGGAACTTACATCATCTGACTCCAAACCCAAAGCCCATGCTTCTCCACCATACCACATTGAGCTGATGGAACATAATTTTAATTACTGTAATACAGGTATAGCCAACAACATGCTTCTGGAATTGTCTAGCAAATGCAATACTTTTAATACTAAGACCCTAAAGGCACCTGAGTGGCTCAGTTGGTTGAGCATCTGACTTCCACTCAGGTCATGATCTTGCGGTTCAGGAGTTTAAGCCCCACATCGGGCTTGCTGCTGTCAGCACGGAGCCTGCTTCAGATCCTCTGTCCCTCTCTCTCTCTCTCTCTCTGCCTCCTCCCAACTTGCACACTCTTTCTCTCTCTCTTTCTCTCCCTCTCAAAAATAAATAAACACTCAAAAAACTTGTTTTAAATACTAAGACCCTAGACTTCAAGTTGATTAGAAATTTGCAATAGGGGTGCCTGGGTGGTTCAGTCAGTTAAGCACCTGACTTCGTCTAAGGTTATGATATCACAGTTCGTGGGTTTGAGCCCCACATTGGGCTCCTCCGAGCCTGGAGCCTGCTTCAGATGCTGTGTGTCCCTCTCTCTCTGCTCCTCCCTCACTCATACTCTGTCTCTCTCTGTCTCTCAAAACTGAATACACATTAAATATATATATATATATTTGCAATAAAACTTCAACAACCCAGAGAACTACCCTAGAACTATAAGATCCACAACTGACTGAAGCAAATGTTCCCATAAATTATATCAGCCCTCTACACATGGTCCCCAACTCCTCAAGCATCTTGCCACCTGGCTGCCCTTCTATCCTGAACACTTGGCCTTAAATTACCGAGATACTGTAGAGTTGGGAAATCTGAAGTACCTGTTCAAGAAACTGTGACTGTTAAATCATCCTTCCCATTCAAATCACTGCAACAGAAGAAATGTTGAGGCCAATGATGGAGCCCTCCAGCTACTACCTTGGTAATCTGGCTGCTAAATCCTTTTAATTGCACTGATCTTCGACAGAGCAACATCCGTACTTCCCGCTAGGCGATCAGCCCAGGCCATTTCCCTTTCTAAATTGCTGCTACATTTTGCCCCACACGCCTGCCTGTGTCGGATCAGCTCATAGTAAATCTACGTGCGGTACAGGAAACATTCCACAGATAACGAATTTCACTGATATCTCACAAGAAATGTCAATCATCACAGCTCCACTACCCACATGCTGGCAGCATAAAATAAATTAATACACCTTACTAGTGTTCTTAGGGTCTGTTTTTTTGGATTTTGTGTTATTTTTTTATCATAGTTATTCTTTGGACATATATATTCATATGCGTGTGTGTGTGTGTGTGTGTGTGTGTGTGTGTGTGTGTTGAGAGAGTGGGAGAAACAGCTTGGACTTATCAGCTTCTCTCATGGTAGGATCTACCTACCTCACCCAACATAATATCCTTGGAAAAATAACTTTTGCTGAATCATTTGGAGCTTGCTGTTGGAAAAAGAAACTATTTGAAAAGAAGCTAGTACTTAATGCTTTTGAAGGAAATTGTCTTCTTAGAATTTCAAAAGGAAGAAGGAATTTTCTGAAGCATCAACTCTGTTTAAAAGAATGACTCTTTTCTAGTGACACCCGCTCCAAAAATTGTGATAGGAAAGTAAATTCAACTTTCACTTAAAGTCAATGGGAAAAACTAGCCCTGTGTTTTTTCAAACTTCTTTTAAATCTTTCAAAATCACTGAATTCTAACCTCTCGATAAGAGCTGCTTCGGGGACGTCTGCGTGGCTCAGTTGGTTAAGTAGCTGACTTCAGCTCAGGTCATGATCTCACAGGTTGTGAGTTTGAGCCCCACGTCGGGCTCTGTGCTGACAGTTCTGAGCCTGGAGCCTGCTTCGGATTCTGTGTCTCCATCTCTCTGCCCCTCTCCCGCCCCCTCAAAAAATGAACTTTTTTTTTTTTTTTAATATTTTTTTTGGAATTTTTTAAATGTTTTATTTATTTTTAGGAGAGAGAGGCAGCGCGATCAGGGGAGGGTCAGAGAGAGAGGGAGACACAGAATCTGAAGCAGGCTCCAGGCTCCGAGCTGGCAGTCAGCACAGAGCCCGACGCGGGGCTCGAACCCACGAACCGCGAGATCATGACCTAAGCGAAAGTCGGACGCTCAACCGACTAAGCCACCCAGGCGCCCCAAAAAATGAACATTTTTAAAAAGAGCTGCTTTTATTATCTTGCCATTATTTCTTCAAACAGCAAAATCTCATTGATTTGGATGAAGATTAAACATACTAATAGAGATCAGTTTTACATCACTTTAAAGTGAAGCATCTTTCTGTGTCTTAGTATATGGAAGCAAGAATAATTTATTTCATGAAATCAAACATCCTCCAAAGTTATTACATTACAAGTGAGGTGTCGTCATCTGCTTTGCCTCAGCTTTTCCCATGCAAATTGGTTCCCTAGTGAAAAAGTACTAAATAAGAAGTACTAAACTAGTGCTTAAAAGATTGAGACTTATGTACATCAGTTTTCACCAGAAACATGTTTTTTTAATGAGATAAGTAGTTTGGGTTCTTTCCTTTAATGAGTAAAAATATTCTTTCTTTAAAAATTCTTTAAAAATTTAAAATTTAAATTTAAATTAAATTTAAATTTTAAATTTAAAAATTTAAAATTCTTTCTTTAAAAATTATCAGGAGTAGTGTGTGTGTGTAAAGAATAAGCAAAGGAAGAAACAGAGAGGAAAGAACAGGAATTTTGCCAGAAATGTTAGCATCCTTGTACTATGTAGAATTCACCCAGAATGAAAGAAAAACAGACATTGTAGCGGAAAGTCCACAGTGGTTAAGCCCAGCACCTTGCACGTATATTCTACAAGGTAACCATGGCATCCACTCTCCCAAAGAAAGAGATTGAAATATCAACCCTCTAACTCCAAGCACAAACGCCCCTTTTCACCACCACACAAGGGATCCAGGACTCCACTGGGGCCCAGCAGTTGTTCCTGGGGTGTTCTTGGGAAGCATCTTCACTAGGTATCCAAGGAATGGGGAGTTGAATTTACAAGCCCAAGTCATGGCTCCTAAATTACTTCTGGGCAGGGTGCAAATGAGATGACCTAGAACAAGCAGAGCAAAGTACCCAATCACGTGAAGACTGACTGCCAACGGAAACTGTTCTTAGACCCTGTCAGCTCCCGGGCACTCGGCCAAGCCCATCGCTGACAGTACTCTCTGCTTCAGCTCATTCAAGTGGTCATGTTATTATCCCAGTTCTGCGGCCCCGGAACTCTGCCCCCTCCCTCCTCGTCTCCACATCGCCAGCCTCCCTTTTGTGTTCTCTTTATCCAGTTGCACCAGAAGGCTTCTCTCATCTCCTTTCATGACATCCTAAATGCCTCTTCAGGAAGAGCTCCAAATACCCATCAGGTTATATCATAAGCAAAAAAGAATAATAAGCAATAAAAGAATAACTCCAGGGGCACCTGCCTGGCTCAACCTGTACAGCATCTGACACCTGACTCTTGATCTCAGAATCCTGAGTTCAAGCCTTACATGGGGTGTAGAGCCTACTTTGGGGGAAAAAAAAAAGACTCCTGACCCATGGTGGGGGGGCGAGGTATTTGCATAGCTCTGTGGTCAGAAAACATAATCTCGTAATTCTTTCCCCCTCTTTGACTTACAGAAAGAACCACAGAGAAAGCATAAAAATCACTACAGGCGACAACTGCAGCCAACACTCATTCACATTCTGTTCTAGAAACTAAGATTTCCCAAACATGTGCCAAGCTCATGAGCAACAGTGGAATTACATTTTCTGTCCTCAGTTCCAACCTTTTTGCTCTTCATTACAGCAACACAATGACAAATTAGTAAGGTGATGGAGAAATACAGAGAAGTGAACAAAAAGGTAAAACGTTACCACGTTACTGAGCTACAGATGGTGCAGTCTTACCCCAAGACTCCAAAGAGGAAAAAAAATCTACTCTTACTCAGGAAAGTGGTCAAGTGACAGAGCGGGAGAGGGAGAAAGGGCTGCCAGCGCGCTCTCCCCATGTGAGTGGAAAAAAGCAGCTTTCCTCTTTGAAAAGCAGATGAAGGTTAAGCCCTTGGGGAACTCTGACTGATGATTCTCTTTCATGAACCAGCACATCTTAAACACATTTCCCTTGAGAAGTGGCATCATCATTTCATTTCATGGTCAAGGTCACTAAAATGCTCCAAAAATAAGTTGGAAGCAGGGAGCAAAAGAAAGAAAGCAAAAAAGCAGCTGTGACAACAAAATGATGATGTGAACAGGTACGTTGTGCAGCGGCTCAAGGCTCTTATCCTGACAGGTCATTTAGCCCCTGTGGATGAGGCCTTTGTGTCTCTTTCTTCCCCTAATGACTCAGCCTATTTTCAATGGCTACACACTCACGGGAAGAAAGATGACAGAGGACATGCACCATAATCAGAGCAATTAGTTTGGGAAAATCACAGAACACTGGCCCTAATACAAAAGGACACAGTTCAAAGAAATACTCCAAGTCTGATGTTTCTTCAGGGTCACTGTCAGAGACCCTGGACATGTGTGTCACAGTCAGCCTGGACTGTTTTAGGGAAGTTGGCAGAAATGGACCCATCATAGGGACACCTGGGTGGCTCAGACCATTAAGCATCTAACTCTTAGTTTCAGCTCAAGTCATGATCTCACTGTTCATGAGATGGAGGCCTGCCTTGAGCTCTGCACTGACCGCCTGGATCCTGCTTAGGATTCTCTCTCTCTGCTCCTCCCCTGCACACACATGCCACATTCTAAACAAACAAACAAACAAACAAACATTAAGGAATAAAAGGGGCCAGCATGTTAAATGCACCAGATCACCCAAGCCAAGCTTAGGAACATCTTGGATGTTTATTTTTCAGTCTTTAATGCACTATCAAGTCCTGTTCTTTCTTAGCCTGAAGCTTCACTGATAACTCGCTTTCCCCCATCATTCAGTTTCTGCCCAGGCTGCAGTTCTCTGCCATGTGCCCCGCTGCCTGCAACAACTCCCCTATCCCCCAGTCACTTCCACACTTCAGTCCAGTCTGCATTCCATTGCCAGGACCATCTTCCTAAACCCCCATCTCTTCTAGTTCTTTCTCACCAATGTAAAACATACTTTGGTTTTCCCTTTCTTCACAATAACAACAAATCACAATAATAGGAGTAGATTGTCCTAAGCATATTGTCCTCTCCAAATACTGCTATATGCACCACTTTTTGGCATCATCGTGTATTTGGAAAGCATGGTCTTCATGCAGCATCTTCAACCCCCTTCTTCAACCCACTGTACACTGGTTTCTTCTCCCTCCACCCTCCCCCACAAAGGCTGTGCCTCCCAAATCCATCCATATGCCTCCACTTGGGAAAAACCACAGCAAGATCCCATCCTTCCCCTTCAGGATCTTAGTCCAACTAAGAACACAATAACCAAGCTCTCTGGGAAACTCCCTTGGCCAGCTTTTAAGATAACACTCTTGGGGTACCCTGGGGAGTTCAGTTGGTTAAGCATCTGACTCTTGATATTGGCTTAAGTCATGAGATGGAGCACGGAGCCTGCTTAGGATTCTCTCCCTCTATCTCTCTACCCCTCCTCTGCTCATGCTGTCTCTGTCTCTCTCTCTCCCTCTCTCAAAATAAACAAATACATTTAAAAAAAAATCATACTCCTAGGCATCCTCCCTTAGATCATTATTTTCTGTCTTCTTTTCCAAACTCCCCTCCTAAACCTCAAACTTTCATCTTCACCAGGTTCCATCCTAAGTGATACTTCCATCTTTCTATCCCCAGTGCCCAACCTGATGGCATTCCTTGCACACAGAACCCCTTAATCAATGTTATTGGCTCACAGGTTGTTTTCAGATTAATGATGATCTATCTATCCAAATCTCCCCACTGCCTGCAGGGTAAAGTTCAACTTCTCAGCCTGGAATTAAAAGCTTTCAGAGCAACTGGGTGGCCCAGTCACTTCAGGGCCCAACTCTGGATTTTGGCTCAGGTCATAATCCCATGGTCAGTGCATTGGATTCTCCACAGAGGTGGAGCCTGCTTAAGATTCTCTCTACCCTTCTACCCCACTCATGTGCACTCTCTCTCTCCCCCTCTCTCTTCCTCACATAAAAAATAAATGAATAAAGAAAGCTTTCTACCATCCATTACTTCCCTTCCTATTACGCCTGTCCATTTCCCTTCTCCAACACAGATCTTTCCTTAGAAATCCCCCACTGCCCCTCCTGACTGTCCCAATTCTGGACTCCAAGACTTTGCTCAAGTAGTTTCTGTGTCCTGATAGACTCTTACCCTCTACCCTTTTATGCCTACACAAGCCATACCCCTCTTCCATGATCAGGCTCAAATTCTCTCCTCAAAGACCTGACCACTCAAAAGAACAGCCATCTTGCTCTCCTTATACTTTCCACCATTTCTTCTTGATAATACATTTGGATGCACACTTTCATGGTTACTTACCTGTCTGGGCTGGGATCTGGGAGGAAGAGAAGAGTATATGTGTCTATAGTGGGGATGGTGATGGGGACTATGAAGGAGTGTGTGTCCATACACGAGGTCCAGGGATTGTTTCCTTAGGAGACAATATACTCATCACTTGCTAATGGACATCCATTACTGTTAAGTACAGCAACAGACCACCACTTGGGGTATACTCAGTAGAAACTGATTTTAGGGGCGCTTAGGTGGCTCAGTCAGTTGGGTTTCTGATTTTGGCGCAGGTCATGATCTCACAGTCATTGGATTGGGCCCCACATTGTGCCAGATGCTGGGCATGGAACCTGCTTGAGATTCTCTGAGCCTTTCCCTTGTGCTCTCCTGCACTCTCTCTCTAAAATAAAATAATAAAATAAAATAAAATAAAATAAAATAAAATAAAATAAAAACAAGTATCTCACATTCTGAAAGAATGACAGGAAGGAAGGAAGGAAGGAAGGAAGGAAGGAAGGAAGGAAGGAAGAGAAAGAAAGAAAGAAAGAAAGAAAGAAAGAAAGAAAGAAAGAAAGAAAGAAAGAAAGAAAGAAAGAAAGAATCTGATTCTAAACTGCCAGCCTTTTCTGGCCCATCATGAAGGAGCTCGTTGTTATGGACCAAATGTTTGTGCCCCGCCCCCCCATATTCATATGCTGAAATCCTAACCTCCAAAGTTATGCTACTAGGAAGTGGGCCTTTAGGACACAATTAGGTCATGAAGGTGAAGCCATCATGAGTAGGATTAATGTCGCTATAAGAAAAGACACAAAGAGGTTGCTTCCTCTCTCTCTGCCCTCTGTCCTGTGTGGCTATGAGAAGTCAGCAGCATCCAGCTCAGAAGAAGTTTCTCACCAGATCCCGCCAGGGCCGGCACCATGGTCACAGACTTCCAGCCTCCAGAACCATGAGAAATATATTTCTGTGGTTTAAATGACACCCAGCAGCCCAAACTGCCTATGCCACGATCCGCTCCATACTCTCCAACACAAAACCCTGGGTATGCAGTGTACAGCCTGAGGCTCCCTGAGGGATTGGGAGAGGAAATCATCCAATGATTTCCTCCTTGGTCCATCAACTGATAAAGGGATAAATAAACTGTGATATATACATATAGTGGAATATTATTCAGCCATAAAAAGGAATTAAATTTTCATATATGCAAGCATATGGATGGAAACTGAAAGCACACATAGAAAGACCAGACACAAAAGAATAAACATGGTGTGATTACACGTATATTTGAGATACTTAGGATAAGACAATTCATGAAGTCAGAAAGAAGAACAGAGGTTATGGGGGGGGGCAGGGTAGAGGGGTGGATGGGGGAAAGTGAAAGTCACTGTTTAATGGATAGAGTTTTTGTTAAGGATGATGATAAAGTTCTGGGTATACAATAGTTACACAACACTGTAAGTGTATTTAATGCCACAGAATGGTACACTTACAAATGGCTAAAATGATAACTATTAAGTTATATATATGTTACTACTAAAAAAAAAAACACACAACAAAGTAAATAAGGCCCCCTGGTGAGCAGACTGTGAAGGCAGGAAGCCTTGTTGGCCTTGCGTGGCAACCGCTTTACCTCCTCCCTCTGGACTGCACACCCACAGGTGACCCCAGCCAGCTGAGACACAGAAAGTCTCACATAGTCTCACACTGTGCTGACCCTTCCTTTGGCATCTCCACCAGTGGGCAATTCCTCCCCAAGACACAATGTACCGGAAATGTGAAACTCACCAGAGCATGTCAGCAGCGAAGCTTCTCTGCAAGGGGAAGAAAAAAGGCTTTAGGCACCAGGAGACTTTACCTCTCTCTTTAGTAGTAGGTCATGTCGAGCAAGAATCTCCCATCCTTTGGGTTTCTGCCCACCTAGTGAGAAAATAACACCTACCTTGCAGGGCTATTGTGCTCTTTTGTACTCAACAGAACTATAATACATAAAATATTTGCAATGGTGTCTAGCACAAAGCAGATTCTCAATAATGGTTGTTAACAGTCCTTATTTTTACTATCTTATTAATAGTTGTAAATAGTCATTGTTATTATTGGTCTAATCTCTTTACTTTACCAGCACTCTGCCTCCCAAGAATGGAGTCCAGAAAGTCATCTTTCAGACATGATCAGGAAAACTGACACTTGTTCTCATTGGCTGAATCCCCGAGAATGAGGAACTGTATATTTCTCAGAGATCTGACAGTTCTGTACAGGAAAGAACACACTGCAAGCCAGTGACCGGTGTTGGCAGTCACAGAGAGTGACAAAGGAACAGACCTGGGGAGAAAAGGTTCAGGACCACTGAACTTGGAGACTCAATGAGTGATGAACTTTTCTAGACACCCCCAGGCAGTGGCAGTCTCAACATTTTTGGAGACTGGAACAGCCACGCCATTGCAGTCGGTGATACCACATCTAAACCTAAAATAACATGACTGACAAACGCCCCAGAAAATGAGGGAATAGCACTCGTCACGCATTTCACACGCAGCTCTCAGATGATAGGAGCCTTTCCCGTAAAAGGGGACTGTCCGTCCTTCACACGCATTCTCTGGCCAAGGTGTGTGTGTGAGGTAACTTCAAGCAGAGATAATGAGGGAAATTAGGGATGAAAGAATTATTAGGTCAGCAGGCCCACTGCAATATTCAAGAGAAGTTAATTGGATCTTTAAAATGAAAAACGTAAAACGGGAAAAGTAGAGACTTCTCTGTGCTGAGCACTCACAGAGCAAAGTCAAGTGACATGCACCATCTTCAGGTTTAGAGGCAGAGAGGGGGTCGAGAACATTTTTCCACATTGGGAGGAAAAGGCTCCCTGAATTTCCTGCATGGATGTCCTCTTTGCCCTTCACCCACGTTATGCCTGTGACCATGCTCCAACGCAGTGCTGACAGAGAGAAACACAAGAACCTTGGGGAAATCGTGCAAACAGTGCAGCGTGTGAAGGAATGGTGGGAGAGTATCATTTATTGGAGGCCCCAAGGAACACTGCTTGAAGAGGCCAAAGTTACCAGGTAGAAGGAAAACCACTCTCTTCTTAAGGGGAAAAAAGCAGAAATATTGGGTTAAATCATTTATTGTGTCTTTTGCTCAAACTTGATATCCACATGGAATCGCCACGGAGAAATGCCCACACACCATGAATTAAAGAAACACATCTGAAAGATTCTGGATGGATCATTCAAGTAACTTAAATGCTCTCGAGACTTACAAATACATAAAAATATTTGAGGCTAAAATGAGAGAAAAGTGAAAAATCTTGAAAGCATCCAGCTTCAGGTACTGTCTTTATATCTTTGATAAAGAGTCTAATTTAGTATTTTACGTTATCCAGCACATATTTGGTAATACAGCAATTTCCACATAACCAATGATGGGAATAGGAATAAGATATAAGAGGGAATGCTGAATATATTTTAGATTTATCAACGTCTATTTCCAATACATATTGTTATATACACACATACACACACACACACACAGACACACATAGGTATAGATGCATATACATGTAATAGAACATAATATTCATCACAGATGCCCTATAAGTTAATCATTTCAAAATTCTTTAGAGGCACTAATTTATCTAATATCCATAACTCCCCAAGAAGCAGGTATTATCAGCATCCATATTTATACAAAGAAACCGAAATGAAAGAAGTTACTAACTTGGGCAACATTTCCTCCAGAGCCCATTTGGAAGACAGACTCCAGAATCTATGTTCTTAACCAACAGGAAAAATGACACAAACACAAGGTGTAGTGAACACTTGGACCTGGGCATTTCCATGTCTAAATTAGGCACTGAGTGGGCCTTTTGTTATCCACTGAACACCTTGAAACAATTCCAATAAATGCTCAAATAAACAACTGGGGAAAAAATGGTTCGAAAATTAAACTAGTTTGGAAAATCTGGGATAAGATAATCCACTGGGGTTTGAACACATTCTGTTAAATATTTTTTCTTCCTCTTGTCTTTAAAACTGTTTGGAGTTTTCATGAGCTGTAAAGACTCAAGGGAACAAGTCAAAGTATCCTTGCAGAAATTCTGAATACCACTAAAATGAGCTGTCAGCCATAAATCAGTATCTAGCTATTTTCCAACCTATTTATAAAAGTGTAGCTATGAAATACATCTAAAATACAAATCTGAGCAAGTTTGTCTGAAGATGGTACTTTTAGCAACAACCTTTTCAAACAAACAAATGCTGACTGTCTAAAGCAAAATAATTGCATTGTGTCAAAATGTTGGAGGAGTACTATTTAAGTCACCCGTGAAGCTGGTATGATAAATAGTGGAATTTCACTGGATGGCAGCTTCATTCCAGCTCCCCAAGGGCTTAACGCTAACACCAGCCCAGATCTGATTTTTATTGAAAGAAAAAGAAACGGGTCAGAAACAGACGACGTTTCTGGATTTCCAGGCAATGTTCTCAGAGGTACTAACATTTCATGCTCAAGATGAATCCAAGACTTGGTGATTCGCTCTAGCATATGTTCTCTATCATATTCCAAATCAATTTTCTTTTCAGAGGTATTAGTCTATTGTCCTAGAGATTAGACAAATGCCACATGTTTCCAGTGCCCCTCCTATGCTCTCTCTCAACAACTGCATATTAGCTTTATTCAACAAAATCAACCAGGAAAAATCAATACAAAAAGAATTTTCAGGCTCTTTGAAGCTCAAGATTTATAGAAAAGTAAACCAGAACTATAGGAGGTTCTGAGCAATTGCAGATGTCGCTTATTAGTATTGCCTTATTCGACAACATTTTTTTGTTCACTGGTTCACTGTCATATATGTTTAGCTGGGAAGCTCTGGGCATTTTGTTTAATTATAGCTGACAACCTGATACACATAGGGAAGTCTGATTTCCATTACAATTCACAGCTTTTAAGTAGAAACTAGGGATAATCTAAAAATAAGAGATCTCTGAAGTGCTTTTAAGTGGTGCAGGGGGAGCCATGTTTTTTTCTAAGTGCACAGAAATTCTCTGATTTCTCTACCAACAATAAAACATAGCATTTAGGGGCACCTTGGTGGCTCAGCTGGCTAGGCATCTGACTTCAGCTCAGGTCATGATCTTAGAGCTCCTGAGTTCGAGCTCCGCATTGGGCTCTGTGCTGACAGCTCAGAGCCTGGAGCCTGCTTCAGATTTTGTGTCTCCTCCATCTCTGCCCCTCCCCCACTTGTGCTCTGTCTCTCTCTGTCTCAAAAATAAACATAAAAAAAAAAGAAAACATAGCATTTAAAAACAATAGCACTGAAAGTTCTGCCCAATCATGTAAGTCAAAGTCTTGATTTCAAACATTTTACATATATGTACATATATGTATACACAAACACACACATATATATAATAAGAAATGTAAGTGGACAATGGTCCTCTTTTAAAAAGGTAATTCAACATCCACATAGGATGGTAAAGACAACTACTAATTTTGCCATCATGCTATATTCCAAAGGCAAAAAAAAAAAAAAAAAACACAAACCATTATTTTTTGCTCTAAGTAAAACCAAAGAAAGGTCAAAAGACTATTATTGAACACAACTTCATACCCTGAGTTATGGATTTATGTTACTGTGGTTTTTCAGAATGCACTTTGTAAGAATGTGTTAAAGTATAATTTTCAAGCTTTTGGGTACTCTGACTTTATGCTCACTGTGAGCAGTAGAAGTCCAGAGAGTATAGCAGAAACCTGTCTATAGTTGGTAGGGTCAGTTTCTGCCCACAGAGTCATTCCATCCAGGGTACCGGGTGCTTTGTGCATTGGGTGTAGTCTTAAAAACATTTCTGATCAAGAAACGAGGGCAAAGAATTGTATACACTTGCCCTAGAACCACATGATGCCACATGAACAATGGTTGCTGGCCCCAAACTTAGATCTTTCTGACTGTGAAGCTGAGCTCTTTGATCTAAATCATGTTGCTCCCAAATGTTAATCAATGGCGCCCATCCTGATGCAAATCACTCAATGCTGCTTGCATCATCATTTTTAAAAGCCACAATAAGGTGTCATGAGGATGTTAACTAGATTTATTGTGGTGATCATTTCCTAAGATATACAAACATCAAATCATTAAGTTGTACATCAGGAAATGAATATAATGTTACATGTCAATTATATCTCATTTAAAAAATGATAAAATTATATGACAGGTAATCTCAAATTCCTGGCAAAAATGATAAATGTAATTTAAAAATAAGTAACTTCGGGGGCGCCTGCGTGACTCAGTTGGTTAGGCGTACGACTCCTGATTTCAGCTCAGGTCATGATCTCACAGTTCATGAGCTTGAGCCCTGAGTAGGGCTCTGTGCTGACAGCATGGAGCCTGCTTGAGATTCTCTCTTTTCCCCTCTCTCTCTGCTTTTCCCTGTGCATGCTTTCTCTCACAAAATAAATAAATAAACAAATAACCTAAAAGAACTGTGGAATAGAAAGGAAAGTCTTAAGCTAATGGCTCCCCTTTACCACTCTAACCACCTACCATATTAAAGTTAAAACCATTCTAGTATAAATCTCATTTATTTTGGATTCCTTTGTGTCAGTTTAACTGGGAATTTCCAGGAAGAGAAGTGTATGAAAGAGAGGTAATATATTTTCTAACAGTGATACAAGTTCCTCTCTGTTAATACAATCAGCATACCAGTCACTTGATTCGCTTAAATGATTTATTTTGCAAATGCACAGACCTTGGAAGGCAGGAAAATACATTTAGGAGATCTATCCAGCAATGTGAAACAGGTCTATACGTTTAGAGAGGTGGGGGTCTATAGATCTATTTGGAAGGTAATTTTATAAAGTACGATATAAAATTTGAAATTTTAAAAATGGAAAGTTATTAATGCTAATGTTCACTCTATTCTTTATCTGCTCTCAGGAAAATGTGAGTTATTGATCCTTTTGTATACAATATATACGTGGTTTATATTTTACGTTATGAAGTTTTCCCCTAAATTATGACAATTTCATTATTTTGTATTGTATTTTCTTCCTGCATGATCTTATTTCAAACGATTAACAATTCAGCTATGAGGTTTTTTTGGGTTTTTTTTTTTCCAGAAAATGTACCAGCAGATCTCAACGAACTACCTGGCTACTTTCTACGACACCTCCCTCTTTCAGATATTTTTTTTAAATGGGACCTCTATAAGTCTGCCTCCTCATCAAAACCACACATTTTGAAGAAATGTAGGATTCTGCTCAGAGAGGCAGGTCATGAAATTACTCAGCACCCGATGGAAAATGTTTTCAATGGCATCGAGAATCCTGATGAACCAGCCACACATCAATGAAGATGGTGCTTGTTTCTGCTGCAAGTCTCACTATTTGAACCGGATATTGTCGAAAACTCCACAAAACTGGTTTGCTGGAGATGCTCACAGTTCGTTTCTGTGATGTGTAAGTTACCAAATTTTAAAGTTGCATGAGGAATGCATAAACACCCCCATCAAACATCCCAGGAGGATCTCGTTCATGGAAAGAAAAGCAAAGGTCTCCATGTCACGGCTGTGATGTTAACCAGGAGGCAGGACTTCCTCCAAGGCAGACACGCAGCATAAGGGTTACAACTCACAGGCTTGCTATTTAGGACTGAACAAAATGCACCATAAATGGCAAACCTTTATATTATTGCGTTCTCGTGTGTTTTAGATGAATTTAAGTACTTTCTTTTTACCTTTTAAAAAGGTAACATGTTCCTATAACGTATGCTAGAGGTTGAGACCAGCTACGTAGACATTTGGGAGGCTCCTTTTACGAAGGGAGACATTCAGATTCAGAGTCAGAAAAATTTGTGTCTACACCCTACAAATATATAACTCTAAGCCCTTTGGGTAGGAAGACACAGACTTTATACAAGAATATTATAGATATTTTATTTAAAAATATCCTAGGGGCACCTGGGTGGCTCAGTCGGTTAAGCGTCAGACTTCAGCTCAGGTCATGATCTCACGGTTCACGGGTTCGAGCCCACCTCTTGCTCTTTGCTGACAGTTCAGGGCCTGGAGCCTAATTCAGATTCTGTGTCTCCCTCTCTCTCTGCCCTCCCCTACTCGTACTCTCTCTCTCAAAAATAAATAAACATTTAAAAAAATAATAATAAAAAGAAATATACCAAAAAATTAAGTAAAGCTAGTTTATACTTTCCTGATTGTTTCCTTTTCTACATGCATTTAGGAAATGTCATTAAAACATGGGCTTTGAACAGTGAGCTAAGGCCATATATGAGGGTTAAGATTAAGAAGACATAATAATAGCCACTTACTCTAAATAACTAAATGTATACAGTTATAACAATATTTTTTAAAAAAAACCTTCACCACATGCCATGAACTGTTTTAATCAGTTTATATTTATTTAATACATATATTTAATATATATATATATATATACACACACACACACTTTTTTTGAGAGAGTGAGAGAGAACATGAGTGGGAGAGGGGTTCAGAGAGAGAGAATCCCAGGCAGGCTCCTTGCTCTCAGCACAGAGCTTGATGTGGGGCTCAAACCCATAAACCATGAGATCATGATCTTAGCCAAAATCAAGAGTTGGACATGAATGACTGAGCCACCCAGGCGCCCCACATGGAACTTTCTAAGCACAAGATTTAGGGGACCACACAGGTCAGTTTCCCATGAAGCCAGCTCTGTTTCTCCTTAACATACATTCCTACAAACACACACAAAGCCCGTGGGCTTTCATTCTGGGACCACAAGTACCACAAACAATGTCCCACACATTATTCAGAAGATGATGATCCAATGTAACTCTCTGAACTAAGATTTTCAAACTAAGCCTTTAAAGATAACATGGTGGTTTTTAAGGGCTCCGATCCAACTTTTTTAAAAAACTGTTTTTAATGTTTATTTTTGAGAGAGAGAGAGAAAGCAGGGGAGGGGCAGAGACAGAGGGAAACACAGAATCCAAAGCAGGTTCCAGGCTGTCAGCACAGAGCCTGACACAGGCCTTGAACTTACAAACCGTGAGATCATGACCTGAGCCAAAGCGGTACCTTAACCGACTGAGCTACCCAAGGCCCTCATTATAATTTTAAACATAGCTAATTCACAAGCATCCTTTTGTTTGCTAGTTTTCTCAAAATAAAACGCATTTGTAACGAAAGGTATCAATGCAATGTGTCCACTAATTCTCTTCCATTCCTAAATTAAAAAAAAAAAAAAGCCACAGCTTGCACTTCCACTGTCTTCTTTGTATGTTTCAAAGGCTCCCCACCAGTTGAAGTACATCATTATTTGCACCATCTGTGCAGGGGCAAGAAACGCATTATTATCCAAGCCAGTGCTAAGGGTGTTCTAGCAAGAAAGGAGCCAACTCCAAGTCGTCAGAGAAAGGTTATGCAGAAAAGCTCCTGCCAGAAAACTCGCTGTTTCCTTCTCTTTCTCTCTCTCTCTCTCTCATTTGAAATTCATGAAGATGAAGGGGAGCTTTTGTTTCCCATCAATGAGATGAGCCTTAATACACTCTTGCCAAAAGCAAGCTAACACAGAGTAATTGTTTTTCATCTAAATTGCATGTCCAACCTGCTTAGTCTTCAAAGAACATAGATGCTACCGCTTTGATACCCAACTGCAAAATGACAAAGGAGAGGGCACAAGGCACATAGGCACGATGAGAATTTTTAATCACCCCCTATCTATCTGCAAGCCCTGGAACTCGGAGGCAGTAAGAAGGAGAAAAGAGAGGAGATTATTCATAAGGTAGATAAAGTTCCATATTTCATTTGAGACCAACTCCTTTTTTTTTTAAGGAGGAAAAAGTGATTTAGAAGGAATTAAGATTCCCCAAGGTGTTTTTAATCTCTTTTCACTCCAGGGCCAGGTGCCTCATGTAGCACTTAAAAGAGTTTCAAAAATGAAAGTAAATGCCTAGAACACAAAAAAGAGATATCCATCTACACAAAGCATCTGCCTTTGTTTAAGAAAAAAGTAGTTTCAGCTTTATGAACTTCACATCCAGACATTTTATAATTTTGATGCTTTAGTTCTTAGAGACTTTTGCTCTGTATGTACTAGAGTCAATACATAAAAAGGTGCAAAAATCATCAATATCTATTATATATACATATATTTTTGTATATCAAGCCTTCTTTTATGTCATCGAGTGAGGTCTCATTTAATTGCACAGAACTATAGAGTGTTTGCAAGGAGGTGTATGTGATGTGAATAAAAACCACCCAAAGAGATGGGATGCTCAAATCTGCTACTTATACACCATTTTTAGCAGGCAGAATGCCATCAAAACCTGGGTGGGTTTTGTCATTGATCCCTGTGCTCCACTGTGTAACCAGGTACTGAGACAAAAGATTCGATTCTGTTTATTGCGTTTGTTCCAGTTAATTTAATTCTTCTTGCCTGGTTTAAACTTCTATTTTCTAATTATGTGCCTGAGTTCCATCAGGACTCAAGTGCCACTACGCCTTTGCTTGCACTTAGACAACACGCACACAAACTAACTTGAGTCTGTGGGCTGTCTGTAAATAGTGGTACTGTCCTACATCATGTCAACAGCACAAGTTTTTGACCCTAGACAGCCAGGAACAAAAATAATCTCCTTGCACAATGACAAACAAGAGGCAAGGTACTAGTAAGTGCATGAGGCTGAGGGAGGCAGAGTGGGCGAAAGCACGTGGGTAGAGATGTGAATGCTAGTGTCGGCTCTGCAGTTAAACGCGCTGTGCAGCTAAGTCCAAGTACCTAAATCCTGAGTTTTGAGGTCACCTGCAAACCAAAAGCCTTGGACCATCTCTAAAGTTATTCTTCCAGTACTAAAGGTCTGCAGTTTCAGTCTCAGTGCTGTCCTCTCTTACTGGAGAATCAATTTCACTTTGGGAATAGAAAGGGCTTTTTTTTTTTTTCAGTGCAGGTTTGGGGAGGAAAACAAAGGAACTTTATTGACTATGGCTTTTACATGAAGGAAGTAGCCTATAATTACTAAGATGATATTAAACACGAGAAAGCATTGACATTAGGCAAGGGCTTTGAAAATAAAATGTCAGCTTACAATGCTTATTCTATAGGTCTGTATTTGTCTAGACTCAAACTGGAGAAAGAGAGAGATGCTGGATACAGATGTTTACTAGAGACCCATCAGCTGGCCTCTTGTAACACAAGTAGAAATGCTGTGAGAAATTTCTGTGAAACCATCTTATGATACAGAAGTTGGATACTACACCCATCAAGATCCAGGTACTTCTCTGGGCAGAAAATATGAACAGACACTTCTCCAAAGAGGACATCCAGATGGCCAACAGACACATGAAACAATGCTCAGCATCCCTCCTCATCAGGGAAATACAAATCAAAACCACACTGAGATACCACCTCACACCAGTCAGAGTGGCTAAAATGAGCAAATCAGAGAAATCTAGATGCTGGCGAGGATGTGGAGAAACGGGCACCCTCCTACACTGTTGGTGGGAATGGAAACTGGTACAGCCCCTCTGGAAAACAGTGTGGAGGGTCCTCAGGAAACTAACACTAGAACTCCCCTATGACCCAGCAATAGCACTGCTAGGAATTTACCCAAGGGATACAGAAATGCTGATGCATAGGAGCACATGTACTCCAATGTTCATAGCAGCACTCTCCACAATAGCTAAAACATGGAAAGAGCCTAAGTGTCCATCAACAGACGAATGGATCAAGAAGATGTGGTTTATCTATACCATGGAATACTACATGGCAATGAGAAACAATGAAATCTGGCCATGTGTAGCAACATGGATGGACCTTGAGGGTGTTATGCTGAGCGAAATAAGTCAGGCAGAGAAGGACAAATATCATATGTTTGCACGTATAGGAGGATTAGGAGGAACTTGACGGAGGAACAAGGGGGAGAAGAAGGGGGGAAATGGTGGGGGAAAGGGAGAGAGGCAAACCATGAAAGACTCTTGAATGCTGACAAAAACTGAGGACTGATGGATGTGGGGGGGAGGGGGGATGGGCATGGAGGAGGGCACTCGTGGGGATGAGCACTGGGTGTTATGTGGAAACTAATTTGACAATAAACTATTTGTAAAAAAATAAATTAAAAAAAAAAGATCCAGGTATTTCTCAAGTACCCAACTCAGCATCTGCATTAGCCAGGAAGTTGAAACTCCTGGCTGTGATTTTCAAAAAACAAAACAGACAAACAAACAAAAACACAATTTAATAAAATAAGGGAATTACTGATTTATGGAACCTAAATTTTCAGAGGTATCACTACCTTTGGGCATGGTTGGATCCATATGCTTGATATCACCATGGCTTGGTCTCTCTCTTTCCATTTCTTGGCTCTGTTTCCTAGACTGCTTCCTGCATTCTAGGCAGGCTTTTTGTATTAGGTATCCGTGTGCTACCTAGCACCTCTATCCTTAAATGAAGGCTAGGCAGGAGAAGAACATCTATCAGCTTCAGATCACAATCTGAATATTACAGTTTGTTCCTCTATCTTTAGTTAAATTGGAATAAGTCAGGCCAGTTGACATTGTGTAGTGATTTGACACCCAAGCTGAAAATCTCCAAAGAAGGCAGTATCCCTACGGCAATTCTTTAGGGACAGTATCACCACTCAGTCTCTGCTACCATGAAATATTTCATTTTACAACGAGCTCTCTTTGGCCTGATGTAATGGTGTCTTTAATGAAAATGGTCACAAGATCCCTTTACGTTGCCCCTGTCCACAGAAAGACAAATACTATGTTCTAGATGTTAAGAAGTATAATGAAAAGAGAAATCTGGAAGACAAGGATTATGGTTCTGACGCTATCAGTCTGAAAAGTCCTTTAGACCCTCGGTTTGGTGAGCCCTAAAGAGTGCTGAATGAAGTGATTCTACCACTTGTTTCAGGTTCTGCAATGTTAGGGATGCATATAAGTCTGACCTTGCTGTTACAATGTTGCAGGTTTTATTTTCTGCTTTCTTGATATTTTTCCCTGAATAAGGAAACCGTGTAGTTCAGGACCCTAAGAAACACTGACTGCTCTGTAGGTTAGAAACCTTCTACAAGAGATGAAAGCATTCAGAAGTTTTGCAGAAAGTAAGTAGGTAAGCCAAGGGGCTGATTATCCAGGGCACGTAGGCTTCCACAGGAAAATTAGCAAGTAGAGAAAGCAGTGAACCCAGCCTCGATACAAACTGAGTACCCACGTATTGATCTTCTGTCTGACTGGGTCATGCGGTTGCTAGTATACATTAAGTAGGGAAAGGACCGAAAATTACATTAATTCAAATGGCTAAATCAATATTTAACAATGCAGTTAGTGGTAGTTGACCTTAAATGCACCTATAATAAAACAAAGGTGATTCAGGCCAGCCTCCAGCATATGCCATTCAGAAATATGAATTAATGCAGAACAGATACGTTAAAGAACCTTACTAACACAGCCACCTTTGCAGACCAGGCTGACTGCAAGAAGGTCGAAGCTTCTGTCTTAACAAAGGCAACTTGAATTTTATTCACGTGATGCTGTGTCTTCATTTATCACCTCTCTCCTTTGTCTCAAGGCTTCAACGGCCTTTGGTCTCAGCATATTTAAAAGGAGGAAAGGGATTTCTACAACTATCTCCCCAGAAAACTATAAATCTTTAGTGATAGCTTTGTAACCTTGAGCACTCTCTTCATGAGCAAACATAGATGTTACCAATTGTTACTCTAGAAAGCCTGTCTTACTGTAACATGATTTGCATATCTTTACATGCAAACATATCAGTTTGTACTCTACTGGTATTAAGGATTCCTGAAATAAGTTTGCTTATATTAAAAAGAATGGGGAAAAGAAAAAAATAATAAGGAAGGAACAAATCGAGGCAATCTCTTCAAGATGTCGGAGAACAATCTCAGATGTTTATTAGCTATCAGGCTCACAGATGTGAGACTTTTTTAAATTGCCTTGCTTAAAAAAAAAAGTGCCTTGCTGCCTGCAAAAATACCTTAAGCTATAGCGCATGAGAGTTATCACTACTAAGGACTTGGTGACAACTTTAAGGAAAAGGTCAATCTAAGAATCTTTTTCAATATACCTTAAGGCAGCAAGAGGCTCCAGGGAATGCCCACAGGAGAAGAGGAAAGTTTCCATCATTTTGTGACCCAAAGGCACCGATGCCAATGGTGCCATTTCCTCCAGGCTCTGGCTTGGTTGCAAGGACAAATGTGTGATAATTAGAAATCTCCCCTGAGACATTTCCCTTTGATTTGTTGTTTGGTGATGACTTGAGTTCCTCTGCAGCCTGGCTTCTCCCAGGTTTGTCTGCTGGTTACCATGGCAACACGGCTCAGCACATCCTAGGAGCTAAATCAGCATTCTGCCTCATGCAGGCTCCCGGCAGCAGAACTTCACTGAGAATTGGGCAGTAAGTTTCCAGGTTGAATGTAAAACCAAGTGCTGAAAATACGATCATACATTTGAAAGGGTGGAGGAACATTCAACAGAACAAGATCACAATCTCTTTGTCCTCAAGAACAGAGAACGAATATCTGATATTCCATAGGTCTAGCCAAAAGCCCTCTGGTCGGGGTGGGAGGGGGAGAGGAGGGTGCTGGCTCCCAGCTAATGCCAAGCTGCTTTTGATGCCAAGAAAGCCAAGCAATAGCTTAGCTCCTGGGAATTTTTTCTGTCCGGGGCATCTCACATACAAACCACTAGGCACATCCACCATTTCCCATATCCTCTATGTCCAAAGAATCACTGATTTTAAGCATAATTGTAGAAATTCACAGTGGTAAGTGCATGAAGTTCATAGTGATAAATGCCTACATCAGGAAATAAGAAAGATTCCCAAATACACAATCTAACTTTGCATCTCAAGGAACTAAAAAAACAAAAACAAAAACAAAAACAAAACACAAATGAAGCCCAAAGTTAGTAGAAGGAAGGAAGTAACAAAGATTAGAGTGAAAATAAATGAAACAGAGACTAAAAAGACAATAGAAAAGAACAATGAAACTAAGAGCTGCTTTCTTTAATGTTTTTTTAAATTTATTTTTGAGAGTCAGAGAGACAGCGTGAGCAGGGGAGGGTCAGAGAGAGATGGAGACACAGAATCCGAAATAGGCTCCAGGCTCCGAGTTAGCGGTCAGCACAGAGCCCTACCCGGGGCTCGAACCCACGGACCGTGAGATTATGGCCTGAGCTGAAGTCGGACACTTAACTGACTGAGCCAACCAGGCACCCCAAGCTGTTTTTTAAGATAGCGCAAAGATGATAAACCTTTAGCTAAACTCAGCAAGAAAAAAAGGGAACTTGGGGCACCTGGGTGTCTCAGTCAGTTGAGCGTCCAACTTCGGCTCAGGTCATGATCTCACTGTTCGTGGGTTCGAGTCCCACATCGGGTTCTGTGCTGACAGCCCAGAGCCTGGAGCCTGCTTCAACTTCTGTGTCTTTCTCTTTCTCTGCCCCTCCACTGCTCATGCTCTATCTCTGTCTCTCAAAAATAAAATAAACATTAAAAAAAAACAAAAAAGGATTTAAAGACAAAGAAAAAAAGAAGACTCAAATAAATAAAATCGGAAATAAAAGAGACACTGCAACAGATACCACAGAAATATAAAGATCATAAGAGACTAGTATAAGCAATTATATACCAACCATTTGGACAACCTAAAAAAAAAAAAAAGGATGAATTCCTAGAAACCTACAACCTGCCAAGACTGAGTCATAAGGAATAGGAAAGTTAAACAGACCAAATGCTAGTAAGGAGACTGAATTCATCAAAAACCTCTAAGAAACCAATGTCTAGGACTGGATGGCCTCACTGGTGACTTCTACCAAACATTTAAAGAATTACTACCAATCCTTCTCAAACTCTTCCAAAAAATAGAAGAGGAGGGAACATTTCCAAACTCAATTGATGAAGCCAGGATTACCTTGATAACAAAAGCAGAAAAGGACACCAAAAGAAAAGAAAATATAGGCCAATATCCCTAATGAACAGAGATGCAAAAATCTTCAACAAAATATTAGCAAACCAAATTCAAAAGTATATTCAAAGGATCACACACTGTGATCAAGTGGGATTTATTTCATGGATACGGGGATGATTTAACGTCTACAAATCAATCAGTGTGATTGATTACATTAACCACATTAACTACATTAACTACATAACTACATTAACCACATGAAGGAAAAAAAATCATGATCATCTCAACAGATACAGAAAAACGTTTGACAAAGTGTTAAAATTAGTTTTTTTTTAAAAAAAAAGCTTTAGACGAAAATTAAACTGAGTGTTAAAAATTATCAAGATTGACTTACTTTGTACTTTTCCCTATACACTTGTTTATAATTAGAAAAATTAAAACTCAGAAAATATTGATTACTATATTTCCCATCTCCCTGTCAATGATGCCTAAGAACAGTTACAAATTCACATTTACTGATAGACTTGGCTAAATATGCAGTCAAAGAAGTCACAGAGATAAAATGTTCATATAAATTATCCATGCAAATTATGAACTGCTTACAAAATACATTTACTGTTTTCCTTTATCAAAACTATGCTAGGGACACGTAGGTGGTTCAGTTGGTTAAGCATCAGACTCTTGATTTTGCCTCAGGTCATAGTCGCACTGTTTGTGGGTTCAAGCCCCATGTGGGGTCTCTGCGCTGTCAGACTGGGGTCTCTTTCCCTCTCTCTCTGCCCCTCCCCCACACTCTGTCTCTAAATAAATACATAAATAAACTAAAGAAATAAAAAATAAACACCTATGCTAGGGACATGCCAGGGTGGCTCAGTTGGTTGAGCATCTGAATCTTGATTTCCACTCAGGTCATGATCCCAGGGCACTGAGATGGAGCTCAGTGTCCATCTCTTACTGTGTTGAACCCTGCTTAAGATTCTCTCTCTCTCTAAAAAAAAAAAAAGATTCTGCCAATCACCTGTAAACTTCTATCAAAGGCCTTGTTAGGGATTCCTTGGTCTCTAGGAGGTTAAGGAGAAATGGGTTAATGCAAAGCAAGCAATCTCATTAGAAGAACAACTCAAAATTCAGTCCATATCATTTTTAGTAGCAAACACACTATTTTCAAGAACAAGACCTAATATTTGCCAAACAAATATTCAGGTCTGAGATTCTGGTTAATCAAACACAAAACATGTGCACTGATAAAAAACCAGTAATGTGTCATACAGAGAATAGACATTCACACTTGTAACAAATAGACATTGTGAGTCCCATTCAAAGCATGGAATTTCATTCCAGGATGCAACAAAATTTTCATAGTCAAGGGGAATTCTGCTTCTACTTAAGATGTGGAACAAGTGTTGGCCAACCTTTTCTGTAAAAGGCTAGATTGTAAATAATTTTTGCTTTACAGGCCATATGGTTTCTGTCACAATGACTCAATTTTTAGTCACAGAAAATATGTAAACAAAATGATCATGGCTGGGTTTCAATAAAACTGCATTTATGGAAACAGGTGATGGGTAGAATTTGGCCCACAGAGCAAAGCTAGCCAACACCTCATATGCAGTCACAAGTGAATGTTATTCTCACCCCAACAACGAGAGCAAGCTGAGTAATATGCAAAGAATACTCTTTTGAGCAGTGCCTGGGCATCTGTCTCTTGGTTTTGGCTCAGGTCATGATCTCACAGTCCATGAGTTCGAGCCCTGCTTCAGGCTCCACACCGACAACACAGAGCCTGCCTGGGATTCTCTTTCTTGCTCTGTCTCTTCTCCTTCCCCACTGCTGCTCTCGAAAGAAGGAAGGAAGGAAGGAAGGAAGGAAGGAAGGAAGGAAGGAAGGAAGGAAGGAAGGAAGGACACAAAGAAAGACACAAAGAAAGAAAAACTTTAAAAGAAGACATCAGAGAGACAGAGAGACAAAATCACTGGGTAAACTAACAAATTAAAAGGCAGAGTGACAAGAAGAGCCAAGAATCACTAATTATTTCACCTCTGAAAGAGCAGCCAGAAGAGGAAGAAACTACCATAGATGCAAATAAGAAGAAAAGCTACAAATTTAACAAAATCCTGAGAGCCAAAAAGGGTTGGTATACCAAGTTAGGGTCCCTGGGAGCCCCAGACACACAGAGTCTATGCTCCTCATCAACTTTTTCACAGGCCTAAACCAAGTAGTCATGAGAAAAGAATGGAGCTGAAGCCAAGGAATGGAGAGAGATCTGCTCTGTGGCACAGACATACAGGGCTTGCCTAAGTCTGGGGGTGGGAAAGGCGCACAAGAGGAAACTTCCAGCACTTGGGATCCTGCACGAGCACAAGCCAGCAGCAGTGGTATGCTTCCTGCTTCTGATTCTTCTTTTTTCTTTTCATTTCTGATTCTTTAAATGCAGCAAAACATGAAGTCTTCTCGATTTCATTCCAGTCCCACGTGTATCCTACCAAAAATACATCTCCATCACAAGATTCATCCAAAGAATTCAGATGTTGCCAACCGCTGTAACAAAATTGCCAAGTGAAAATCTGAAACCACTGTATTTGATTAGGTCGTTTGGTTATGCTCTTGCTTGGATGACTTTTCAAACTGGTTTGTTAATGTTGTTTTCAGGTATTAAAATTTAGCCAAAAAGCTGAGGTTTTGGTGTTAGGTTTGTTGAATTGTTGGCTTAAAGATTTTTAACTGATTTTGAATAACACACAAAAGTTTTAGAGTGCTGACTTATAAAAATGTTTAATGTTATTGAGAGACATTTAGGTTGGCTTAAAAGTCAATGTTTGAAGGTTCGAACACCTCCAGTCTGATTAATGATGGGCACACGTAGAAACAGAAAGAGCTTACTGACAGCCTTATTTTGTTTTGTATACATCAACTTTGCTACAAAAGTTTTGTTATTTTCTTACTTTTTGGATGATAACTATGGCTCTTCCAAAGTTCATTATTTTAATGTTGAACTGTGTTACTAAATCTTACAGTATCATGGGCAAGAAGGTTGTTTGTATCACTTTCAACAAAATGAAATCATGGTAACTTTAATTTCATTAATGAAAGGAAAAAAATGACTCACTATTGGAATTACTGATTTCTGTGTACAGCATTGGAGAACACTCACAAAATATCGGCGTATATAACTGCACAGCTTTCTGCTAATGGAGCCAACACTGTGATAGCTATTGCCTCACTCTTGTACGTGCACAGGAAAACTTGAAATTGAGCACAATTAATTTTGAAGACTCATGCGATCTAAAGAAGAGTCATATGTCACAGAGGCAATGTACCTTCGAGAGCTGCACATGTTTAATAACTGCCTTTGGGCAGAGTCTTTAAAAGTGCCGAACTTTTGAACCAGTTGCTGATGGTCCTTCAGCAAATCAGTGTCTTCTGGTTTTGTTGTGTGTGTTTTTTTCAGTTTTATTTATTTAAGTAATCTCTATACTCAAGATGGGGTTTAAACTCACAACCCGGAGATCAAGAGTCACACGCTCTTCCAATTAGCTAGTCAGGCACCCCTGTTGTTTGTGTGTGGTTTTTAATGGACTTCACTTCTTAGAGTAGTTTTAGGTTTCCAGCAAAATTGAGCAGAGGGCACAGAGACTTCCCATACGCCTCCTGCCCCGCACATGCACATCCTCCCCATTATCAACACCCCCCACCAGAGTGGCACCTCTGATCAAAATCAATGAGCCTACATTGCCACATCATTACCAAAGCCCATATTTACAGCAGGGCTCACTCTTGCTGTTGCACAATCTATGGATTTGGAAGATGTATAATGATGTATATTCACTATTACAGTTTAATACAGAGTAGTTTCACTGCCCTAAAAACCCTGTGTTCTATCTACTTAGTCCTCTCGCTCCTCCATCCCCAGCAACCACTGATCCTTTTACTGTCTTCATAGTTTTGCCTTTTCCAAAATGTCATATAGTTGGAATCAAAGAGTATGTAGCCTTTTCAGACCGGATTGGCTTCTTTTGTTTAGTAATATGCTTTTGAAGTTCCTCCATGTTTTTTCATAGCTTGATGGCTCATTTCTCTTTACTGCTGAATGGTAGCCCAGTATCTAGATGTGTATAGTTTTTTTTACCCATTCACCTACTGACAGATATCTTGGTTGCTTCTAAATTGGGGCAAGGATGAATAAAACCGCAATAAACACCCACTTGCAGGGTGTTGTGTGGACATAAGTTTTCAACTCCTTTGGGTAAATGCCAAGAAGCATGATTGCTGGAGTATGTTTAGTTCTACAACAAACTGCCAAAAGCCTTCCAAAGGGGCTGCACTATTTTGCATTCCCACCAGCAATGAATGAGAGTTCCTGTCACTCTACATTCACTTCAACATTTGGTGTTGTCAATGTTCTGAAGTATGGCCATTCCACATGATACATAGGTGCCAATCGGTGTATGGTGGCACTTCACCATTGTTTTAACTTGCATTTCCCAGTCTTCTAGTTTTCATGCGGTCAAGGGTACTGCTATGGTGGTCAAGGTAAATAGTAAATATTACCCATTCATATCCTGTTTGTTTGTTTGTTTATGTTTATTTACTTTTGAGAGAGATAGAGCATGATCAGGGGAGGAACAGGGAGAGAGGGGGAGACACAGTATTGAAAGCAGGCTCCAGGCTCTGAGCTGTCAGCACAGAACCCAATGTGGGGCTCAAACTCACAAACCGTGAGATCATGACCAGAGTCAAAGTCAGATGCTTAACTGACTGAGCCACCCTGGTGGCCCTCATTACCCAATTTAGTAGAAAAGTTTTAGTAAATTTTTGCCAGTAAAAATTTAATTTCTACTAGATATCTACTTCCATTTTTTGACGTCTTTGCAGACTAAAAGGTTTACTGCAACCCCAACTAACAATTCTCCAGAGTTGGCATAAAAATATACTCAAAGTCATGCTTCTTCAATGGAATAATTCTAAATGCACATTTTGTACTAATCCCAGAGTTTCTCTGCAGAATTAAGTTCTAATCATGTACTAAGGAAAATGGCTTAACTGTGCACTCTTTACGGGCCTCCTTCCTTTCCGATTCCCTCCTCCTCTCCCTTACTAGTATTATCTAATTTATTACTCCATATATAAAATACTTTCACTTGCATCCTTGTCTAAAGTTTGGCAAAACTAAGATTATCTGTAGATTTATACCATAAAGTGAATAATGGAATCTCTGTGTAAGAGCAGTCAGACTATTTCTCTCTGTGCACTTCGATTTCAGCACACATTTCATGAACACCTAACCCATAGTTTCCCATGACCCCACTGAATGTCAAGTGCATGGCTACAAGTGCTTCAGACTGAAGCACTGGCCTCTGCACAACTGGCTAGTGCTCCAGGTGACCTGAAGGGGCAGCAGCACCAAATACTTCCACCACTGCTCAAAACTGGAAGGAGTTAGCTGTCTCTGGTCATTACTGACCAAGGACTCCCCATTCTTATCACTGAACACCCTGTAGGCTTGTCTGGAAAGGGAGATATTAGTGACATTGCCAACAGGCTGCTCATAGGTCTCACATATTTCTCGACAAGATCATGGACTAATCCAGAAGCACAAAATGGAGGTCTACTTAACACCTTTCAGCTTATTTTAAGGCAACTAACAATAATAATATTTCGTTTATTTTGAAATGCTAAACAGGGCACCAGGATACTACAAATAAACCAGGTCTGTTTCAGGTCAACAGGTATATACTCTCCCAAATTTAATGAGATTGAAGTCACTAGGGCAGACATTGAGTGCTGACTACACAAAAGCCATTCACAGAACCCTTCTCCCTTTACTCTTTCAACCTCACTACTGGAACATTAGAGCACTGTTCCATGCTCCCTGTATCTGTGGGCAGCATCATGACCCAGTTCTAGTCAATGATTTGTAAGCAGATGCTACTGGGTGGGACTTTGGGGAAACCTTCTTGCAGACTGTCATCCCCTTCAGCTCTCGGCCACTAAGCCTTTCCCTTTCTACTTTCTTATATTCAGAAATGATAGCTTGATGTCCAATAGCCATCTTCCAACAGTGAAGAATGAGGAAAGATTGCAATAAAGATGACTAAATGTTTGATGGTATTGTTGACATTGTGGAGTGGTTTCAACAGTCTCTGGAAATCTGATTATATGGATGTGTGTGTGTATATATATATTATTAAATAAATAAATCTGATTATATAAATAAATAAATAATAAATCTCATAAATCCTAATTGAGTTTACTTCTTCATTGAAATGCATCCAAATTCTTTCAACAAAAATACCTACCACTCATTATACCTATAGAAGTGCTTCTCTCGCTACTAGTCTCTGTTAATTCTAGCTAAGTTTCCCTAAAATAGAATGGTGATGACTTATGACTGGTATATGTCAGATCTAAAGTGTCACTTGAATTCAATAATTTAAAAAACAACAACAACAACAACAACATTACTAGGGTTCCTAGGTGTCTCAGTCCATTGAGCGTCTGACTCTTGATATTGGCTCAGGTCATGATCCTTGGGCTCATTGGACTGAGCCCTGCATCGAGCTCCACGCTGACAGCGTGAAGCCTGCTTGGGCTTCTCTTTTTCTTGCTCCTCACCTCCCTCCACCCCGCTCTTTCTCACATGTGTACATTCTCTCTCTCTCTCAAAATAAATAAATATTTTATAAAAAGATTCTCTCTCTCCCTCTGCCCCTCTCCCCCATTCATGTGCTCTATCTATACATAATTTTTTTAATTTAAAAACACTGCCAAGCAATCTTAATATATTTACTTTCTTTTCCAATTATTGAGCATTTTCAGATGCTGCCTGATATTTAATCTTTATGCATAGAAGTCATCGCAACTGTACTGAAAACTGCTTGAAGGCAAATACAGGATCATACCTTTGGCTGACCTTATGAAATTTATCAATAATTAAATGGAAGCACTTTGCACATCCTTTTAATTTTTATAAGGATTTTTTAATTTTTATCAGAAACTGTGAGAAATGCTTTCTTAAAGATTTATGTTTTAAGAGTTTTTAAAAGTTCTAAGAACTTTCTCTGATTCAACTTATTCCAAAAATTAGTTTGAGAGTTGATTTCCTTCTTTATGAGATTAGTTTTAGGTAAACTGAATTTTATATCCCTTAAATTTTCTTAAGTTGATTGGCAAGAAGCCAGCTTTCAAAACTGTCCAAATTAGCCACCTGAATTAGTCATAAAAAAAAGCAAAAAATTCACTTGAATCCCTCCCACAAAAAAAAAAAGCTATTTTTTACTTTCTGTAGAGTAGATCTGCTTTTAAATGAGAAGATGATTGTAAATCACGGTGCATTGCTCATAGACTGTGTTATATTGTTCCCCAAGATGAACTTTAAAAGGCATCTTGTGATTTATGTATTTGTAATCAAAATAAAGACAGCCTTTTACTGTGGGAGCAATGTGAATTCCATTCTATGTGCTTAGTCAAATGCTAGGTGTATGACAGAAGCAGAGGAATGAAGAAAACAGTAATCGTAAGTCTCAGTACCAGAATTTACCTGGTTCTGTAAGATCTAAGCACGGGCCACTTGATTGGTCACACACTGTTCTGCCAGGATCCACTTGATAATTTCTATGCGTGGATCAGTCTTTTCCCCCAACTATACTGAGTCGCTGGCAGGCAGAAAATGTGCCTTTGATGTATCATTTTCTATCTTCCCTGCGTGACATGCTCCTGGGCACAGAGTTGAAATGGAATGAATACCATTGAAATGATTGTCTGACACCTCATAAGTTGATAGCTTCTTGGGGAGAGGAAGCCCTTCCAATGATTACTAAAAGGAGAAGAAGAGAGTGTCCTTGATTCCCAGTATCTGTAAGCACATATTTAATAAGACAGCTTCTCAAGGGCATTTCTTTCCACTTTGAAAATCACTTGGAAAATATTTAGCACCTGTTCCTGAAATCAGTCTTGACTTGAAAGAAAATGCCTATAAATTGTTTCAGAATTATTTCTTCTGTATTCTTCCTTTTCCTTATTGTATTCTTTTACTGCCAAAAACAAAACAAAACAAAACAAAACAAAACAAAAAAAAAACTTCAATAATCTCAATCATGTACTAAATTAAGCAACTCTTCCCCTTGACGTTCATGCCTCCCAGTGTGCCCTTCTAACTTCATCAGCTACTGTAACTATTTGTTCTAACCATAGAACCAGAAATAGACAGTCCCTAAGGTCATTCATGATTTCCAGCTTCTGCTTGTCTGGCTGTTCTTTCTACCTGAATGCTTTCCTACAACCTTCACGTGTCCTGATTCTACTCCTCTGTGAGGACATCTTCCAAATGTTGCATCCTCCATGGTCTTCTGAAAGGGATAGGAGTTCTTTCATCCTTAAACCTCCTTGGTCTTTTGTAAGGCTTCCTAGGGCCCTTGTTTGATTCTGCCATAGAAAATGATGACATGTCCTTTACACGGTTTCATCAGCCTCTCATATGGAACCAGAAACCCCCATCTATCCCATGGTAATGGGCTGGGAACAGTGAGTTCTCTCCACGTTGGCACTGAATCCTCACCCCAACTTGTATTGCTGTCCCCCTTTAACAGATGACTTTAAGCTAAGCACAGGGTGGGGACTCAGATTTAGGCTCACACATGGGGTGGCCGACAGCCCTGATTTGCCTGGCATGAGAATTTCCCAAGAGGCCAGACTTTCAGCACTAAAACTCAGACAGTCTTAAGCAAAATGGCACATACGGTTGCTCTACTTACAGAAGCTGTTTTGTCTCAAGAACACTGTCAGGAAACGTCTCACACCCAAAGGCCAAGAGGTGGGAGAAAGTGGCTATTATGGTCCAACAGGCAGGAGTTTCCCCTCCCCCACCCCTCCCCCAGTCATGGGCAGAGCTGGGTCACAGTGAGCTGCTGCCAGGAAGGGAAGCCCAGACCGGGGTGTGGCTGGAGGAAGTCTCCCCCGCATCTAAGCTCCCCAACTCCTCCCCCTAAGCTTAATTTGATTTCTCTCAGAGGCCTAACTGCCAAGCTTTGAGGACTTTGATGGGTTACTGGGCACTAGCTAGATACTTGCACTCTCACCCACTAAAGGGAGAAACACAGCAAAATGCAGGTCCTCATGGAACTGCAAGAAGATAGATGTTGGAGAAATACATTTTCCCCAAACACTTGGACCCAGTTGCTCAATCCCTTCAGACACATCAAGGGAAGGCCTAACTCATCTGGAAACCTGACTGCTCCAGAAGTACTGACAGACCCAAGGCTGACAATTCTGTACACCCAGGCAGGTGCAAGCAGCAACCATTTGGCCTAAACTGGTCACCCAACACTACCTGCCCTGAAGCGTCCCAGATAGCCAGGTTGTTCAGAAGCAGGCCAGAATGACATTTCCTGGAGACTTGAGTCTAGGGGAGTTCCCCATGGTTTATATGGGCCTGATTATGATGTTGTCCCTCAGGCTCAAATGTTCCCAATCCTGTCTGCTCATTAGAATCACTTGTGACAGGGCACCTGGGTGGCTCAGTTGGTTAAAGCATCTGACTTCGGCTCAGGTCATGATCTCACGGTTGGTGAGTTCGAGTCCCACGTCAGGCTCTGTGCTGACAGCCTGGAGTCTGCTTCATTTTCTGTCTCCCTCCCTTTCTCTCTCTCCCTCTCTCTCTGCCCCTCCCCCACTGACACTATGTCTTTCTCTCAAAAATAAATAAACATTAAAAAAAAATTTTTTTTAAAGAATCACTTGTGAAGATTTTAAGCCTACAGACAACCTGACCTTTCCCCAGGCCAATTAAATCAGAAGGTTCAGAGCACTGCAAGGTTGAATGCAACATGCAGACAGGGTTAAAAGCCATTGCTCTAGTTGAGTGACCCTTTGTGTGCCATCCCTGGGCTGGCATCACTGGTAGTTTGTTTATATGCTAACAGGTAAAATTATGCTATAAGATAAAACGAATTCTGTGTTTCCCTGGACTCTCATTACAATTAAAGAAGTGCTTCCATCCATGGGAAAATGACCCAACAGGCAGAGTTTGGGCAAGAAAGATTTAATAAACTATGTATCAGAAGATGTTTAACATAGAGGGGCACCTGGATGTCTCAGTTGGTTAAGCATCTGACTTCGACTCAGGTCATGATCTAGTGGCTCACAAGTTTGAGCCCCAAGTCGGGCTCGGTGCTGACAACTCAGAGCCTGGAGCCTGCTTCAGATCCTGTGTCTCCCTCTCTCTCTGCCCCCTCCCCCACTCATGCTCTGTCTTTCTCTCTCTCTCAAAAATAAATAAAAAACATTAAAAAAAAAAACATAGAAACACGGCTCTGTGATAATTAAGCCACAGGATTTCCTCTGCCTATCTCCATTTTCCTTCACTGAATCCACCTCCATTTCTTGATATGTAAGCATTTTCCCTAAATTTGAAAGTCTACTGAATGAGCACTCTCATGTCTCAGATTTAGCTTCCTATCATCATCTGGAGAGTTGGCTCTCAAAGAGCTATAATGTTCCATTGCCCTATCCTTAGATGCTTTTATCTCACAATCTAAGTCTTGTCAGAACTACCCAGTCCTCACATAAGTATCAGCCTCCTGTTTACACTCGTTAATGTGGACTCACAACATTGGCAAAAAAAATGTCAGGATGCTGTTTTGTTAATTTCAAATAATTTATAGAAAAAATTTTATTGGAACGGATACTCTGAAAATGTTGTGCTCTGGATTTTCTAACATTTACTTTTTAAAATTATCTTAATCACAGTAATTATTTTTCTAATGTTACATTAAAAGTGGCAGTTTAAAATGTTGGACAGGAAGAAGATGTAATTTAATGAAGGGCATCTTTCTCCACATTGACATGGATGTTAAATTTTTTTTTAAGATTCTAATGTGGTCTAATTACTTTAATTTAAAATTCTGGGTATGCATGTTTTATTCATGACTTTCTAGATGATTAAGAAAGTTTTTGCAGCTCCTTTGAAACTCTAACTTTGGAAATATAACAAATAATGAAGCCATCATATTTTCAAAATGCTCAGATAGAGGAGACTTTTGAAAGACAGAGTAATTGTGAATCAAAGCCTAATCAGCTGCTGTGAAATGAGTTTTTAATTATTACATTGCCCCTGATATGCTGGAGTTCAGCAAGGTCAGGAGATTGACCTCACACATATTTTCTCCGAAAGGGTAGAATGTTTTTTCCTTTGCAGCACATCACCTTGAATATTCAGAAACTAAGTTGTTCTGCTTCCTGTGAAAATACTTCTCAGAAACAATTTTTCGCACTAACCCTTGGTTATTCTCACACACAAAAAACGAAAAGTGTCACTCATTTTTCTCATCTTAAATTGCATTATCTTTGCATAGACATAATGGCTTCTGAGTTAGAATACTCACCTACTCCCACTGAAAAATTCACATTTTCCAAAGTCGTTGGTCATTTTATTAAAAAGGTATGAGAAAGGGAACTCAAAGCATAAATCTTTATATTTCAGAGTTCTAGAACAAAATAACTGGTTTTATTTCAGGGGCTGAAGATAATACAGACTTTTCAATCCAGAGAAGTGTGGGTTTGCACAAGGAAGTTTGCACAGTCAGTACCTGATGTCTCTTGAAATCAAGTTTAACTCAAATTCCCATTTTTAGCAAGTGGTGATGTGCTTGAGTTGAGAGTGGAAGAGACATGATGGACACAACTTCTCAAACCTCCAGCCTCCAGTGTAGATATTTACACCTATATTCTACTTTCTGGTAACTAACTAAAACTGAGAGACCAGGGCTAAACATTTACAGTTCCCTAAGAATCCTAAGAAAGCGAGTACACCACTACATGTCCAAAGCAAAATCAAAAGACTTGATTTCAGTTCCATTGCCAGTTTTTGCCTTAGATGGGGGGTGGGGGTGGGGGGGGCACTACTTTTTGCCAAATGAAAATTTAGGCTCTACAAAGAAATGAGCACTCACATCTCAACCTCTTCTAAAGCTCTCTCCAGATGACTGAACTGTGTTTCCAATGCAGTTTTTAAGGAAGGGTATTTAACTCATTTATTTGAAATTCAAAATCTCTCCAGTTCCTTAAATATATATATTCAATCAAATCAAAGAAACAGGTGTAGATGTTGCATGAAGCATGACTCAGAGCCCTACTGACAGTTTTCCTTTTTGAGGAATGCAAACAACCTTTGGCTCATTTAATGAGAATAAGTAGCATCCTGAAATAAGTGTTACTTATAGAAGAGTCGTCATTAACATGCTGCACCAGAGGTGTGATTTGCATGAGCTCTGACTGCATTTGCTGGCCGTTCACGTATCTGTGCTGAATCAATGTCACTACATCAACACACAGGTTATCTTTTCCACTCATGCTAGAATGGCCTCAAATTCCAATTGAGAAATACAGCACTGCACAGCCCACATGTTTCTCCGCCACACGCTTTGTTTGTGCTACTTCTTGGCTGAAAAGGGAGATCAGTCAAATCTTCTACAACATTTCTAACATGAAACAAACCTATGTGATTTATTTCTTGGAAATGCTACATATGAAATAATCTGATATCTCTGCCATTGGAGATGAGTGCTGTAACAGCCAGCATATTTACTAGAAACAATGATAGTTAGCATTTGTTGAGCAATTACTAAGTGCCAGATCCTAGGCTAAGTGCTGCCCGAGCCTTTAATCTATCATTGAACTTTCCAGCAGCTCCTGTTAATAACCTCATGTTTATAGATGAGCAAACCTAGGCTTAAAGGGTTAACTTGCCCAGTATCACAGGCTTCTCATTGGTGGAGTCAAGACTTGAACTCTGAAGTCCATGCTCTACACATACATTTCCCAGAAGCTGAATAATCAACGTTCTCAGATTATACAGACCAACCAAAGTTAAATCAAAGATACATTCAGCAGAAAACTGAAACTTTAGAAGCAACTCCATCTCATGGAGACAAAAATCCTTCAGAGGTGACCTCAGTGTCCCCAAACCAAACTGACCTCTCAATGACACCAAGCGCAGAAGAGAACCTGAATCCCCACCCCCCATACAATTGCATCTTGGTTATTCATATCCCAGGCACCACCTGCTCCAGCCCTTCCAACCACAAGAAAGGAAAATTAACAACAACAACAACAACAAAAATAAGCAAAAATGATGCTTTTTGCAATGCACTGAAGAATTTCTCCTGTAGACACTGAAAACATAGTTAGGAATTGATGAGACTGTTGTAAGCTAGTAACAATAACAAAACTAAAGAACTCCCTAAATTATTATTAAGCCATATTGACTACCTGTGCAACTGTACAGATAGTGCTCAACACAAACATGTCTGTCTTCCCATCCACACAGATACACCTATGTACATTAACACTAAGCTGACAGGCAGCTGCGTAACTACAAATCAACCCACACGCGCATGGAGGGCTTCTGTTGCACATGACTATGGTCCCAGGTCCACCCACACTCTGTTGGAATACAAGCCAGGCATTTGTGTATAATCTACTTTTCTAAAAAAGATTTTAAAACCCAAATACTGTGAGCCCTAGCCTTTGTTGGAACGTTGAGGCTCCCTTTGCCACAAATACCGAATACAGCAGTCATTGAAATTGCTAGAAGCTGAAACACACCTGTTATGACAACACAAAAATCCAGATGAAAATAAGGGATCATTTTATGTAATTAAGAGATACTTGTGTGGCTGAATTAGAAACACAGCAGCTCATCAATAACATATTCTATATTCCACAATGAAGACTATTGCTTCTGGATAGATTCGCCAAGTCCCATCCATTCGACCCTTAAGTATTTATTGAGTACCTACTAGGAGCAGGGCACAAGGGCTGACACTAGAGAATATAAAATAATGAAGACATGCGCTACAGCAGCCCCTGCCTTCCCGCCAACCAAAATGATCCGCGTAGATAAAGTGAGATACAAACAGTGACCAGAGCGGGCCAACCCATTTTAAGTCTGGTCAGGACTCTTTCTCCCCACATCGGGTTGGTGGAGCACTCTGTATGAAGCTATGTGGGGAGGCCAGGCACTAGTGTGGACTGCATCATGGATGGAGGGATTTCCATCAATCGCCTGGAGACTATGTGGTCTGAATACAGGGCGCATGGTGCGGTGCTGTCAATCGCAGAAACAGTGCCTCTTTTTTTGGTAAGATAATGTGAATGAAGTGCCCGTATCTTCACCAAGAGTTAGCACCTAGGGTTCTAAGGATATACAAGTACAGAGTCTTATGCATACACCGCATATAAACAACTGCTGCATATACATACAGGGCAGCTTTTTTGAACTCACACAGCTGTATGCAAAAGTAGCACCTATTAGTTAAGACTGTGTCAACAGCTTGGATTTTTTTCACTTGTGCATTTGAGACCTTTTGTTTTGGAAGATTAAAGCATGAAAGCTGCGTGCGCTAAGCGTGAATGAGGAAAGAGAGCTCATAGAAGGCAGCTGCTATCTAGAGGAAGGCCTATCCAGAAATTCCTACTGCGCTTGCTCTTAAAAATATACCGAATCCAACTTTTGCTTGGGTCATGATCTCGCGGTTCGTGGGTTCGAGCCCCGCGTCGGGCTCTGTGCTGACTGCCAGCTCAGAGCCTGGAGCCTGTTTCAGAGTCTGTGACTCACTCTCTCTCTGACCCTCCCCTGCTCACGCTGTCTCTCTCTCTCTCCTAGAAATAAATAAAACATTAAAAAAAAAAAAAACTGAACTGGGACACCTAGGTGGTTCAGTCAATTAAGCGTCCGACTTCGGTTCATAACTTTAGCTCAGACCATGATCTCCTGGTTTGTGGGTTCAAGCCCTGCATAAGGCTCTGTGCTGACAGCTTGGACCCTGGAGCCTGCTTCAGATTCTGTGTCCCCCTCTCTCTCTGCTCCTTCCCCACTTGCTCTCTCTCTCTCTTTCTCTCTCAGAAATAAACATTAAAAAAGATTATAGAGAAGAGAATGTTTCCATTCACAGTCAAGAGTCTAATGAGCAGCAGACAGACAAGGTGGCTTGGCTGTAAAGACTTCCTCCCTCCGCACTGTGCCTAATGTTAGCTCCTCTGTCTCACTGCCTCACTCCTCCCCTCATTTATGCCCCCAAATATGAAACACATTCCTCTCTCTCCTCTCACACAAATGCTGTAGGATGGCTGTCACGAAGAGGTAGCCAACCCTCCCTCTCCACTCGCATATTCTAATAGAACTCTTGGCTTCTGCTTATACTGGTTATTGTTAAACCTTTTTTAGCTGGTGCCTGGCCTCCAGCCTCTACGTCTGAAAGTCACCTAAATCATCACCTGGTAAATCTTTCTCTCAACAATGACTGCAGCCTCCAGTCTCTCATCACTGTTGGTGGAGTAAAATCCAAAACTCTTTAAGCCCTACCATATCAAGGCCCCTGGGGAACTACATGAGAGCAGTACCTCCTATCAAGATCATTGTGACACATGAAACAGGCCCACATATACTTCCAAATACACCTAGGGAGACAAGGTGTCCCCAGGGACATACAGACAAGCCTCATGTCACCCTGTACAGGTACATGAGCAAGCCTGGGTCTGTTTCTAACCTTGTCTACTCTTTTCTGGTGGGCATCTCCCCTAATGAAGGTGGTGAAGACTCATCTCTTATTCCTTTTTTTTCTCATGGCTCATAAATTAACAGGAAAAGACCCACAAGCATTAAACAATTTGAAAAATGTCACGATGACGTAGGTTTCCCTAAATTGCTAAGAGTTGTGTAGAAGAGGATTCTCACTGGAAATGTACATTACTGGTCCCGCTTCCCCCGAAGCCAAGTAGGAACCATTATTCTATAAAAACGTAAGTAGAGCAAATCCTGGCTCTGCCTTCCCCCAACTTCCCACATTGGCTTCCCTCTTTTCAATTCTACTCCTGCCTTTATCACCCAGATTCTGCTATAGCTTGAGAATAGTTTAGCCTTGGCATTTTTGAAAAATAACAACACAACTTCCCAGAGCGCAATGCGATATAATGCACTACACTTGGAAGTCCTTGAGAGTAAACTCTGTTTTAATTATATCTGTAGCTTTACTTTCTAGCCAATTGCCTGGTCATTATTAGGGTAAGAACAGGATGGGGAAAGCATGGGGTGGAAGGCAGGGATCTTAGCCCTTCATCTGTCACCTACTGACTGTGACCCAGAATAAAGCCCTTAACTCCATCTGAGCTTGCTCGACTGCTGGAGACACAGTGATACCAGGTGCCTCACAGGATGCTGTTCTGAGGACTAAATGTGATAATGTATTACAATGTGGTTTATACATGATAAGTACTGCATGATATTAGTTATTATCCCTCCTGAGTACATGCTTAAAGTCATAAAATGAGTAGAAAATAAGACAAAGCTGAGCTACTGCGAAACAAACATCTCAATCACAAGTGACAAAGCCCAAACCTGAAAACCATCATATCCATCCGAACATTCTCCAAGAGCATATCTCTAAAGAGAAGGGGAAATTAAAAAAGAAGAAGAAGAAGAAGAAGCAGCAGCAGCAGCAGCCTTGCAACTGTGGTAAACTGGATTTGGTTTCTATTTCACTAACTGAATTGCTCAAATCCAGCAATAAAAGGAAAGACATACTTTTGTTTTAAAATTGTATGTCAAAGGCTGGATTAGACCAGCCCTCCAAATGAAAACAAGTATAAAAGATGGATAAAATACACAAAACAGATATGTGGAGCCTGCAGAGATCAAGTACGTGAGCCAGAACTTAAAGGACTAATTCCCAGAGAGCAAATGAAAGTGCTGTGTGCATCAGGGCTAATCTTGACATTCATTAGCCTCCACGTTATCTCCCATACCATTTTCTAACTCCTTGCATGAGAAGCGAGTCGAACTGAAAGCAGTGGCCTGGAACTTGCAGCAGTCTCACTGAAGATGACTGACTGACTGGCTGACTGATTGACTGATTGATTGATATCCAAATTTAAGGATTCCACAGGCAAATTTACTAGCATATTTGAAAAGAACAAAAAAGATCACTGACAAACTGGAAGACAGGTCTGCAGAAACGACCTGCATGAATCATGAACAGAAAAATGGAAGGGAAATACAGAAAAGAGCATCAGATACTGAGTAACACGATTCAATGTTCTAACGTACACATAATTAGAATCTCAGAACGAGAGGGGGAAAATGGGACACCTGCAAAATGGAAGGCACAAATTACCAACAGGGGAAATGAAATGTTACTACAGATATTATAGATCCTTAAAAAGATAAGAGGATAGTGTGAAATGACATAATATTCATGGATTAGAGTCTCGGTGTTGTACAGGTGTCATTTGCCCCCACAAAGACATAAATCTCCCGGTTTATGGGCTGGAGCCCCATGTCGAGCTCTGTATTGACAGCTCAGAGCCTGGAGCCTGCTTCCAATTCTGTGTCTCCCCCTCTCTCTGCCCCTTCCCTGACTCATGTTCTGTGTGTGTGTGTGTGTGTGTGTGTGTGTGTGTGTGTGTGTATGTGTGTCTTTAAAGTAAATAAACATTAAAAAAATGTTTTAATGCGGTCTCAGTATCAACTAAAAGAATATGTCCACCCCAAATCCACCCCCTTATTGAGATGAGTGAACAGAATTGCCTGAAGCTCGTAAGAGTATTGATTTTGGAACAATAATTAAAATCTAATGGACTTAATCAGTTTCACATAGAACTATAAATTTCATCTAAAGACATGATACATCGCTGAATAAGGATATCTGACTGCTCATCTACTCAGTTTTTAAAAATTCAGATTTCATTTTCTGACAATGTTATTCATTTTAACAGAGAGAAATATTCATACCATCTGAAGTGTGGGACATTTTATTCTAAGGAGGGGAGGGGAAAAAAGAATCATTTGGTTCTTTATGGGGGTCAACTTATACATCAAATAAAGTATGAAGTTCCTTCACCAGATACATTTCATAAAGTTAAATGGTTCTTTCAAGATTATGCTGACAACAGTCTTCAGTCTTTGTTATAATATAGTCTACGACCTCACTAATAAGGATAATAATGTATCATCAAAAAATGCCGTTAATTGAAAACTGCAAGTCTAATTAAGCAGGGATGTAGCCATGCATAACATATTATTAATAGAATGATAAGATTGCATTACACCAACTGCTACACAGAAAAAAACTACAAGGACAGTCCACAGTTCAAAGACTCTTCACATCCATTTTGGCAAAAGTTACTGATGATATTTTCCTTTCATTAAACTGTAGGCTTCAGAGCAAAATGACTTACAACCAGAAGAAGAAAGTAGAGCCAGATTTAAAAGATGGGTCACAGGGCAGCTGCTTGGGATTCAATCTATAAAGGGTCCCCACGCACGGCTGGAAGACATCGGAAATATGGTGCCAATTAACTCATGTTTCCACGTGAAACTCTTTACATAATGGGTAACATGTAAATCGGCCCCACTCCCAATGAATTAGTTCCCTCTAATGAAAAATATAAATACTCTGTCCTACTGCTCACCTCTTTGCATGGAGTATTTTGTGATACACACAGGCGCACTCAGGAAGCCTGGGGTTCACTACTATGTCTGGAACCAAAACTGGAAACAGCCAGCTGATAGTTACCGGAAGTCAGCAGTTAGTTACAGGCAATTAAATTTCAACACTGAAAGAACATGTGGTACAGAATTGTCTCTAGAGAAAAACGGATTTATTTTATTACCTGAATTTTAAATTCTGTGCCTCCTAGGACGCCCCCTTATAACAGGAAAAGCCTTTTTAAAGATCCAACAAGTAAACTGAACTACAGGAAAATGGAACTCATTTTGCTGACATTAAAAGAAAATATCCAGGCCAAGATGACCTACTGACAGCATGTTAAGGATCTCTTTCTTCCAGCAGCTAGTACTTAAAATGTTAAAGACAATGGATAAAGATACAGATATGCAAACACATTTATTTGTTGAAGACAAGAAAGCAAAGCCTCTAAGCCTTAGAAACAGAGAGGAATTCACTAACAGATACTAAAGACTCAAGGCTCAAAAGAATTTGAATGTGAGTTTGGGATACTGAGACTAAGGCCTCACTGGTCTCACAGGATTGCTTCCAAATATAACCCCATCGAGGACAGGGGGCTCAGGGGCGCTTGGGTGGCTCTGTCGGTTAAGCGGCCTTTTGGTTTCAGCTCGGGTCACGATCTTGCAGTTTCATGGGTTCCAGCCTGGCAGAGTGCAGGCTGCCTGGAATTCTCTGTCTCCCTCTCTCTCTGCCCCTCCCCCATTCATGCCGTCTCTGTCTCTCTCAATAAAATCAAAACAGTTTTTTGTTTAACTTAAAAAAAAAAGTGGCTCAAATCAGGCTCTGCTGCCTTAAAGCTGGTGCTTGTCCAAAAACACCTCTGCCTACCTGTGCACACTTGCGGCTGGGGAAAAAGCAGAATCTCCTACAGGAAACAGAACCCATACCTACCCCACATGGAGTATACAGCCCAGGTTTGCCCCGACTGCCCAAAACAAGAGCCCACACTGCAGAGGTGGCTGAGAGGGCCTGCCGGATGATGAATGGGATGAAGCTGAGTGGCTGAGAGATTGATGTTCGAATTGACAGAAATGCTTAAGCAGTTGCCTTTTTTAAACGTTGATACCAGACCTCTGAATTTGTATTTTTTCTTGTTAACCATTTTAATTTGTTGGCTGGAAGTATAAAGACGTTTAAAAAATTCAGTTGCTTTTTGGGGTAATTTGAATTACTTTTTTAATGACTGGGGTTCCATTTGACTGTTTGCATCGAGATTGCAACATGCGAAATTTTTTTTGTAGTTGTGGCATCTTGTTGACATCGAATATGACTTTGATAATAAATACCGGTTCCTGAAAATAAAAGAAAAAAAAAAAGATCCATTCCATAAGGCTGGGATGGACAGGTTTTCAGACTAAAATCCAAGGTGTCTCTGTTTATTGAGCAAGAGCTAATTTTGATTCTTTAGAAATGAAGAAAAATAATAACAAAATAAAAGTAAATACTAATGAATGAAGCAGAAGTTTCAGAATACGCAGAAACCAAAAGACTAATCCACATATACTTCAGTTGCCCTTTATTCTCTATCAACAGTATTTTAGCAATAATCAAATATTGCCCTCGCATTACATCAGTTTAGCCCTCTGTGAGATGCATTTTGCTTCAGATAATAATGTAGCAGTAGACCCGCATAATCACTTTACAATTACAGAGAACAGACAAAAAAGCTTTGCCTGTAAACAAGAGATCACTCCAAATTGAGGTAGTGTTCTAATTCATTTAGGAATCTATTCCCTGGCAGTGACAGTTCAGTAATACCCATGTCCTCATGTGAGCAGGTACAGTGAGCATAGCTCTGTTATATAATAAAGAAACTAAATAGGAAGCTGCAACTATTTTTATGGACAGAGATTTCTTAATGGAAATTCTGAACTCACTACCGCAATATTCTAAAATTTATTTCTGGAAAAGCTAAGTATAAATCTTAGTGTGATTAAACACCAACAAAAGAAACAAAATGGTTTCATCCATTTACTTCCCACAGGGAAAACACGTGGGAAGGGTTGGTTAGTCGGCTTCAAACCTTTAAAAAATTTTTTTAATGTTTATTTATTTTTTTGAGAGAGAGAGAGCGAGAGAAAGAATAGAGTATGAGTGGGGCAGGGGCAGAGAGAGAGAGGGAGAAGGAGACACAGAATCTGAAGCAGGTTCCAGGCTCCGAGCTGTCAGCACAGAGCCCGATGTGGGGCTCAAACTCACAAGTTGTAAGATCATGACTTGATCTGAAATCGGGCTCTTAAACAACTGAGCCATCCAGGAGGCACCCTGGCTTCAAACCTTTAAACAAAAATCTGATCAAAGATCTTCTAAAACAAACCATTTATTGATGTGCTGTTTTGATTAGGTAACTTTCTTGTTTGGTTCAACAAATGAACAAGATTTTGGGCAAAAATATATATATTTATTTACATATATATATTAGTATAGCAGGTAATGTGCTGTGCTGAAGGGAACTTTAAAATAAGTGTTTAAAGATGTAAAAGTGGTATTATGGTTCATAACATAAAAGCAAGAGTGGAGCACCTGGTGGCTCAGACAGTTGAGCATCTGACTCTTGATATCAGCTCAGCTCAGCTCAGCTCATGATCCCAGGGTCATGGGGTGAAGCTCCGCATCAAGTTCTGCACTTAGCATAGAGCCTGCTTGAGATTCTCTCCCTCCCTCTGCCCCTCTCCTCAGCTTGGGTGTTCCCTTTCTCTCAAAGAAAAAAGTTTAAAAAATACATACACTAACAAATGCTCCTTTAAAAAAAAAAGAAAAGAAAAAGAAAAGAAAGCAAGAGAAATGATGCATGAGCCACCTAGAAACAAACACTGCAATCACTGAAAATTAAATATTCAATAAATAGATTATATCATGTATTGGGCACAGCCAAAGAGAAAATTGCTGAAGTGGAAGATAGAATTGAGGAAATCTTCCAAACCATGTCATAATGAGATAAGATATGAACAATACAAAAGATAGATATAGAAGTCCCAAATGCACTCAAGAATGCCAGAGGAACACCATGGTGGAAAAGCAACATTCAAGGATATAAGTGCAAAGAATTGTATGAAATAAAAGAAAGACATAAAACTCCAAGTTGAGAAGACCAATGAGTACCACACAAAATAGATTTATTTTTATAATGCCAAAACATACTGTTACTAAAACAAACAAAAAGTTTTAAAAAGTAAAATTCCTAAAAGTTTCCAAAGAGAAAAGGAATTATCTGCCAAAAATGGCAGATTGGATGTAGAGATATTATAATAGCAACATCAGGAAAAAATTTCAGGAACATAAGTCAACAGACAAATATTTTTAAAGGTGTAAGAAAAATAATTATGAACAAATTGTCATTTTTAAGACATTTTTAAAGAGCAAAAATAACATTTCAGATTCAGAAGAACTCAAAAAAACATCCACAGAACCTTCACAGAACTCTGCTACTATCAGCAAAAAGGAAACTTCTAGAAGCAGAAATGGGAACACAAAGACACTGATAAAACATATTGGCTTTGATTTTTAAAATAACAACAGCAACAATCTTATGTAATTTTTTTAATGTTAGAACTTAAATTCTGTACAATAATCATATAGTATTGTCATCCAGTGGCCTGTGGAAGGCAGCTAAAGGCTTTCATTTTGTTCAGCAGGAGAAATTTGTTAATTTTAGAATTTGTTAGGAAAAAAATAATGTCATTATCAACCAATTCGAGTTTAAAATAAAAACAGAGAAGGTAAAGAGGAAAAAGTCATACTGAAAAAGAGAATCACTCCTCTATATAATACAGAAAAAAAGAATTTCTAAACATATTTTTGGATAATGTATGTGAGTGTTTTCTACATGTCTGAGTACACTACCCAGTTATAAGTAATTTCATGGTCATGATTGAAAGGCTGGTCCTGAATAAAGTGCAATATTATAGTTAATCCACACACCAAACCTCTTATTTTGAATATATGGAAATATTGTAAACAATTTTTAATGGAATATAATTTGCCAATATTCATATTAAAGAATTTCTAGGGACCCTAGGCACCAGGTCTATCCCGGCTACCTATGTTCAGGATCAATATCACTTAAATATCTCTACTAAGATGAGTGAAAAACACAAGTGTCCTTTTTCAATTGTCAATTGAAATACTTTTCTTATTCAGCCTAATGAGTTGAGATTTATTTTTGGTAGAGTCCCTTTTTAAAAATATGTATAATGAGGGGCATCTAGGTGGCTCAGTCAATTAAGCCTCTAACTATTGGATTCAGCTTAGGTCATGGTCTCGAGGTTCATGAGTTTGAGCCCCGTGGTGTGATCTATGCTGGCAGCACAGAGCCTCTGTGGGTCCTTACTCTTCCCCTCTTTCCCATCCCCACTCATGCACACATGTGCTTGCTCTCTCTCATTCTTGCTCTCTCAAAAAGAAGAAAAAACTTTAAAAATATATATAGGTATGATGAATTTCCTTTTAGAAAATATGTATAATAAATGTCTATATCAGAATATAGCCACAGAAAAGGGAAAAAAAATCTTACTTGATACAGTACAAATTTTCTCAATTAGCAATATCTAGGCTCAAGCAATATCTAGGCATGACTGTCCTACAATTCAAAATCTAAGGCCACCGTTTAATCCACCTTAACCACTGTCCTCACATCTTAGCCTTCTTACTGAATTTACTTTCTTACTAAATATTCTGAGCTTACAAAAGTTTTTCATTTCAAGACTGGAGTGCCTGATGATGAAGTGCAGAAAATTGTAATTACTATTTCCACATATACACGGTCATACATAAGAAGCATTCAAAGCCCTTTCCAGTCATGAATACTGCCATTCTCTGTTGGGATGAATTTTTCCATTCTATAAAACAGAGATTTGATGCTGATGCATAGGAGCACATGTACCCCAATGTTCATAGCAGCACTCTCAACAACAGCTAAAACATGGAAAGAGACTAAGTGTCCATCAACGGATGAATGGATCAAGAAGATGTGGTTTATCTATACCATGGAATACTACATGGCAATGAGAAACAATGAAATCTGGCCATGTGTAGCAACATGG